>NW_024104620.1:4315926-4601972 GCF_003945595.2 Pipra filicauda
GTGCTGCAGTGGTGGCTCTCCTGCCAAGCCACCAGAGTCTGTGGAAACCTGAGACTACAGCAGGCTCTGGAATACAGAGATGTCCAGGAAACCACATTTCTCCATCTCCCATCCCAGCTAATTGGATTTAAGGCATCGAGATTCTCCCTGCCAAGACATATGCTGCCCTTGCTATGTCATCTGGGTATGAGCTGTCGCTTCACCGGTGGCATTTCCCCCCAGAGCTCTGTGAGCTCTGTCCAGACCCCATTCCCCACACTGCCACTGTGGGAAGAGGTCTCTCTTCCTCGCTCCGGTGGAGCTGAGATGCTGCCAGCTCCTCCTGGGCATGGAGCAGCAGCTGCTGACAGTGGGGTGCTGCCAGCTCTGTCTTCCACAAGAGCCCTTTCTTCTCAGCAGGGCAAATGGAAAACCCATGACCCCCTCTGCTGGCAGTCATCTCCCCTTGAAATGCTGTTGCAAGCCACTACAAAATTATTCATTCACATCAGCAGTGTGAAACGAGGAGGCAAGGGTTTTCCTTGCTTTTCCCATTAGGAATAAATCTGCCCTCTGAGACAGGCTGCTTACATCCCTTAATGAGTCCCAACTGTCTGGAGCCAGATCACTGCTGGCTCTGCAGGGTGAGCTGGGCTTGCTGAGCACCCCCTTGGTGTAGAGTCAATAACTATGATGATCCCAGCAGAGGCAGAAAACTGGAATACTTTACTGGACTCAAAAGTTCATATTTAAAGGGTTTAGGGTCTACATATTCAACAGAGGGGTGTAACTATTACAATTTATTACAAACAGGGGGTTTCAGGGGATGGCATAATGACTTACACATTTTGGGGTTTTCACAGAGATGACATGAGGGGAAAATCCAAGTTACACTTCTTAGGGTCTTAGGAATTACCTCATGGGGAAAACCTGTTTATCTTTTGGGATTTCCATGGGGGGAAGACATTCAAATTTGCAGAATTTGTACCCATCTGCAGGGTACAGAGAGCAACAATAGGACATGTGATAACATCATGCAGAGGGTCTCCTCACATTCTGCTGGAGAAGGCAGGAAGAATCCACAGTGATGAGTTCAATGCAGAGGGTTTTTCCCAGCTTCTGTAGCTCGAGGTTTATGTTTAAACTCAGCAGAAAAAAATCCTTTTTTCTGACATCCAAATTTTGGAATCCAACACCTTGGTGTGCTGCTCCTCCTGCTGTAGGGCTGCTGGGGGTCCTGGCTGTTCTTCAGCTCTGCTGCTGCCACGGGGGGTTTTGTTTGGCTGGGGCAGGCAGATGATGCCAGGACACAACGTAGAGACGAGTGAGACTTTAGAAAGGGTTGCTGTTGTTGTTATTTTAGTGAAAGAGGTTATTCTGCTAATTTAACTTGGGGCTCTCCAGGCTGTGGATTGGACTAATTTAGCTGAGGAGGAGGAAGGTGAGGTGAGGTCTGACCTGGGAGCACTTGCATGGGACAGGCTTGCAGGACAGTAAAACACTTCTCATCCATCTCTTCTGCACTGTGACAAGCTGGGGTTTGGGGTGCAGGGCTCTTTTAAGAGAAACTTCAGAATCTTGGAGTTTATTTAAGATACCTTATCCTTGAGGATTATTTTTAGCTTGCTATGGCAGTGACATGAAAGCTTCTTCCAAGCCTCTCTAAATGAGGAGCTGCTTGCCTCTCCTCACTGGGTCTGTTTTATAGCTGAAGGAAGAGAGTAATAGAGCCTGAAATGTAATTATATCTCTCGCAGCGTGGGGCTGTTCCACAGCAAGACCTTTGCTCTGTGCCTAGTGCTGAGGAGAGTGCTCAGCTGCAGGGTTTCCACAAAAGAAATGATGCTGCTCTGGGCTCCCTGCCCCAGATTAGGAGGCTCTGAGTGAAGAGAGGGTGATGCCATGGACCCTTCCTTGGGCCAAGGCTCGGAGGTGCTGTGGTTTGGGCTGGGCTGGCACAGGCAGTGTTCAGCCAAGAGCCTACTTGGCTTGCCTGTGATGGGCTCTTTTGTAAGGCAGAACGAGCTGCCTGCCCTGCTGGGAAGGACTTAGACTTGAGAAACCAGAGATGGTCTGAATTGCCTCTTCCCTGCCTCACCTCTGCTGGAGGGAGGCTCTGCAGAGCTTGGTGTGCTGCAAACTGACTGTCAGGGACCAGATTTGCAGTCTGTGCCTGCCCAGGGTATTCCCTGAGGGAGCAGGTGAGTGCTGTCAGCCCTGCCATAGCCCAGGGTCCTGGGTGGCTTTCTGTGGCCAACAGGAACAAGCCACTCTGTGCTTGCACTCCCATAACAGTGTTGAAGGAAACCACTCCACTTGCCAAGGGGGTTTTTTTCCAAGCGTGCTCTGTGGTCAGTGGGTCTGGCCTGTCCTTATCCCCTCCTATCAACAGTGAGCTGAAGTTTCCCGGGTTTGAAAACTGTTTCTAGTCTGTTCGTGCTCCTTGGCACTATCAGGGGAGCAAAGGCCTTGTGTTTAACTGATTTAGCTCAGAAAAGTTGTCTCATCTTTGCTCTGTGCTACGTTCTCCCTTTAAACCAGTTCCCCGAGACTGGGAATTAACTGCTCACTGATTAGATGGGCTGTGCAGACTTTCCTTTCTTTACAAGCACCCAAAGGTGCTGTTTTGTCACAGCCAAGCCCAGCAAGAGGCAGAGGGTACCTGTAGGTAACTGGTGGAGCTGGAAATGGGGATCTGGGTGTGCAACTCCATGTGCTGGGGTGATTGTCACCCTGTCCTCAGCTCAGAGCTGGAGGGGACAAAGGAGCAAAAGGCTCTGCTCAGCTCATTCCTGGGTAAAACCAGGCTACATTTTGCTGTTGATGGAGACTGGATAATATCCTGAGCTGGCACTGCTTGGCTGCAAAACACTCTTCTCCTCTTCCTTGGCCTGGATTGTGGAGAAGGGCTATGCATGTTTACACCAGCTGCAGTGCTGACCTAGTAACTAGGAAATAGGGTATGGTTGTGTTTCTTTTTGTCAAAGGATGGAATTGGTCCAATTTGGGCTGTACAAAGCAGCTTTTTAAAGCTGCTCCTGCTGTGCAAGTTGAAAAACAGTGTTGAAGTTGGAAAAAAAAAAAAAAAACACCTTCATAAAGGGGAGATCTTGAAGACTTTATCCTAATCTATGAATGCTTTCTGCATTAAAGCACTGCTGTAATGAAAATGTGTCAAAGGCTTTGCTGGAAAAGCCATTAAAACAGATTAGTGCATCTATCTGCACCATAAAAAGGTCCTTTTATTAGGTCTGCCCATAATTCCAGCTGTCACAAAACAAGGGACTCCTGAAATGCCCTATGAGCAGCCATTAAAACTGGGGAAGACTCAGCCACATGGTCTTGCTTTGATTGTTTTCAGTGCAAAAAGTACTGTGACCTTTGGGCTGTCATTGCTCAGGGAACCTCTGCCTGGAGGAATTAATGAACCCTCATTATACCAAGATAATAATCACCTCAATTCCCAGCCAGCTGCGGGGAGGAGGATGAAGGCAGTGCTGTGGGATGTGCTGTGTCATGTGGCTTTCCCTTGGTCCCCAGAGCTGTCCCCACCTCCCCAAACACAAATGTGAGCTGGTCAGACAAAGGCTGGTGTGATCCAGGGCCTGAGAAGCTCCAGCAAAGCTGGGGAAAAGGAGTTTGCAGAGATCCACATATAGGCAGGGACACTAGCCAGGGTGGGATGAGAAACTTCGGGGCTGTAACAATCAGAACATGATCTTTTCACCGGAAAAACTTTGATTTTTATCCACATCCCCTCCTCTAGCAAACAGATGTGGTTTTTAAAAAACAAAATCCCCCCCGTCTCTGAGACTTTAGCTTAGCTGAAATTACATTTTCCCATGAAAACTAAGAGGAGGAGAAATTTCCAGCCACCTTGGTCATGATTTCCCCCTCATCCCCAGTGAAGTAGTGGAGATACAAGGACAGATGCACAGGGCTGAAGGACCTGGGGAGTATCTGAGAGAGAACAGAGGCAGGATCAGATTAGCATCAATGCTTTTGGGCTTCTGTCCTAGTAACAATGCAGGCACCAGTCCCCAGATCCTTGTTTTGATCCTTTCGAGCTGGGAATATAAAAGGAGTGCTCTTCCATATTCAACAGATGCATCTGAAGAAGGAACAAAGGAGAGAGAAAGTGCCAGATCCTTTAACTTCTTTGAAAAACTTATTTTAATGGGGGGGGGAGAGAGGGAGGGAATTAGCAGTGTTTAAAAATACAAAAAAGAAAGGGAGGAAAACCGTAATTTTAACCCATAACTGTCCTTTCCCCATTCACTTTGTTACTCCAGAGGCCATTCCTTGTGCTGTGACTCCTCACAGGTTTTCTCATGGTTTTGCCCTTCCTAAATGGGGATGATGCTGCATTCCCTCTTCTCCTCACCTCCCTGTTTTATTCCCTGCTGAAGGGTGAGGTGCAGCCCTGGGAGGAGCCCTGGCCTTGCTGTTCCACTCCTGTGGTTTGGTTCGTGCCAGCACAAAGCTGAGCTGCCTCTGTGGGCTTTGGCTTTGGGGTTTTTTTTCCCTGCCATGTGTCTTCAGCCACCTCTTTGTGCTGTGATGGTTCTGCTCCAGCCTGGAGTGAACAAACATGGTGAGCACTGTGTGAAGTGTCCCCTCTGGTCCCACAACTGAGCTTGTTTAGACAAAGGCCTTGGCACATGCAGAGGTTTCTCTGCTGCCTTCACCTCTGGTGTTTTCACCCTGAACATCGTGCTCTTAATGCATCCTCCTGTGCTTGGAGTAATTTGTTTTGCAGTCTCCACCTTTGCTGACAGCCCCAGGTTGTGTGTCAGATAAAGGCATTTGGGGTGGTGTCTCTCTCTCCATCCTTTAACAGACATTTATGCCATCTGAAGGATGGCAAATATCCATGGCTCTTGGTGGGTGAAGAGAGGAAACTGTGCTCAGATTTGAGGGCACTTATGAACTTGTGATAACAGCTGCTGGTTTAGCAGTAAGACTGTATTTTTCTGCAGTGCTTTGGTTGTATATATAAATTATAGTCCGTTTTTCTCCATCGAGATCTGTTGGGAAATTCTGTTTTTGTTTATCAGTTCTTGTAATGACTGTGTAGGAAGGTGAGTACCTCAACAGCAAGTGCAGCTCGAGAAGTGGTCACTTGGCAGCAGCAGGGCTTGCAAGAGGTCAGGTTGTTTTAACAGAGATGCAAATTAGCGTTGCTCTCGTGTTGAATCCCAAAGCAGGTGGAGTCCTTCCTCTAGAGAAAATGCCAGGACAAGCCACACCATGGCTGTGCTATTACTGCAGAGCACTGAGCAGTGACTGTAAAGTGCTGTTGCATTTTATTTGCTTCCGTTTACAGTCAATTGACTGACCTGAACTGTGCACAGACAGCCGTGTGATTGGAGCTTAATGAGTCAGTGGCAGGGGGGACAGACAGGTGGCTCCTCCAGGCATGGGTGAAAGGCCCATTTATGTGTCTTATGAATTATGTTAAAATTGATGGGAGCAGAAAACACCCAAAGTACACTGGCATTTAAAAACACTCTGCAGCTGTGGCTGTTAGTGCTCACCCACACAGGCACCTTGGAGCAGCAGGACCCTCTGGGGCTGCTGTGTGTCTCCTGAGGGATCCCTCCCAGTGGATGTTGGTGTCCTGGGAGAGGTGGGAGAGGCAGCTGCTTGGTTTTGTCCAGTTTCTGTACCAAAGCAGCCTGTGCATCTGCTGTGGAGTGACTCCAGAGGGGCTGTTCCAGGGGCAGAAGGCACTGCCACAGACATATCACATGTGCTTTATTCCCATGCCAGCTTCAGTTGTGAAGGGTGGAGCTGTGGGTTACTTCCAGGCTGCCTCTGTTGGGGGAAAAGCACCAGGACCCAACCCTTCAGAGGCAGTTCACTGTCACAGGGCATCCTGCTCAGGCACAGTGCCAGGCTGAGGGCTCAGAGCACCCCCATCCCATCGTTGCCAGAACCAGCCTAGTGAGGACCAGCACAGCCCAGACCTGGAACTGGTGAAGGATCTCCTTGCTGGTACTGCTTTGTAACATGACAATAAACCATTTTCTAGGTATGAAAGCCTGCAAGGTAATTAATATCCTAGCCATTAAATTCCACTGCAGTATACTCTGTGTTAATAAGCTAGCTAAGAGCTCTGCTTGAAATTAATAAGTTGCAAATGACCCAAGGGCCGCTGCTTCATGCTTGCTTTTTTGCCCATGTACCCACCCAAAATTGCAGAATTTAAATAGAAAGACAATTTTCATTTATGAGCTAGTATCATTATTCACAACTGGAGAATTGTAAGGAATAAAAAGCCTTTCTGCTTAATTAGAAACTTCGGCATCTCAGGGAAATTAGGAAGGGAATAAAATCTGGGCTTGACTGAGGTGCACAAATATAAAGCACAAATCAAACGGAAGGGTAATGTAATTTCTGCAGAAATTTCTAACTGTGTGATCCTAAGGGTCAGCTGTCTGTGCAGGGAGCACAGAGAATGCCAGCAGGTACAGCTGCACCATGCCCAGAGTATTTCCCCAACTCCTGGCTGGTCTCAGGAGGGGAAAATAGATGGACGTGCTCGTAGAAGGAAGGGGAGACAGGAATGTCCTGATCAGCTTCTGATCTGAAAGATCAAGGCCCCTTTTGCCAGTCGAGCCATAAACTCTGGAGCTCTCCTGGCACTGATTTCCTTGGTCTGCCTTTGGTTGAGCTGCCTGGGAGATGGGAGAGAGGTGCTTGGAAGGAAGCAGGAGCAGAACTGGGCAGCTCCCCTTGGAGTCAAAGAGCTGAGACCACTGGGCCGAAATCCCCTCTCTCCTTTGAAAAGGGTCACAATGGGAGAAACCTGGAATGCTTTTGTGTATAACTATGGCTTTTTTTTTTTTTCCCTTGCTCTCAGGGCTGTCAGTCTGCTATCACCCACCACCAGCAGAATCTCTAATTAAAACAAATTAGGACAAGAAGACCTAGAAGTATAGAAATGCTCTGCTAATTATGTGGTTTGTCTGGCAGGAGAGCTGGGCTGTGGATTTGTTCGTGTCTGTTCTAAGAGGAGGTGGCACTGCTCAGAGATGCTGAGGAGAGAGAGGGAGAGAACAGCCTGGGAAACTTGGGTTACTTGCATCCCTTGTCTGTGTGAGGATTGTACCTCTGCCAATCTACCAGCCCGATTCCTGTTTTCCTGTATCTCTGCAGTTCTTTCCACCCTCTCTGAAAACCGGGTACTTCTACTGAGCTGCTGTTTCAGAAGCATCACTAATGTTGTGTACAATCTCCCTGTAGCTCCAGATGCTCATCTTTTCTTCCACCCTTACCCCATCCCTTAGGGACAATTAGGGAAGAGCTTGTAAATTCATAATTGTGGACCTTTTCAAACCTAGATTAGTTCCTCCAGTCTATCAGGTGAATACATATTTATAAGTGTTCTTAAAAATGCACCATCCTTCACTCAATGAGGTGTAATGAATCCATCATGTAAATACATGCTCAGGTGCAGAATGGAAAAATCCTTAGGGTATTTTTTAGGATTAATAGAAGGATGTTTCTTGAGTAGCTTGGCTTCTTTCAAAAGTGATGATAAAAGTGATTTCACTATATGCAATGCACAGTAGTAAGTTAAAACAGCTTAAGGAATAACTCACCTCTGCTGCTGAGATCAGACTCTGAAGAGCACATCTTCCAAGAGTGCTTCTTTCAGATATAAAACCAAAAAAATCAGTTATTGATACAAGAATTGTGTTTGGCATACCTGAATCTGAAATTTCTTGCTGTCTAGTCCCTTTGCTGCTCTGGTATGTTTTAACCAGCTTTGCATTTCTAGTTTGCTCTGGAACATGGAGCAAAAGACTTTCTGAAGATGCTGGTCCAGTAGAAGTTGTCTGATAAGGGGCAGGAATACCTGAAAGCCACAGTCTTTGGTGTCTGAGGTGGTGCTGGAGGTGTGTTCAGCAGCCTGGTGACCTGCAGAGGTGATCTGGTGGTGGCAGGTAAGAGGAGGAATGTCATGTGTGCATGGTGGCAGCTGTGCCCTGGAGGGATGAAGGAGGAGTTGTGATTCCAATGGGTGAGTCACCTCTCTCCCAGGGCAGGTGTTGGGTCTGGTGGGATTTTGGGAACAGGAAGATTTGTGTGCCCACCCTTGGCACACAAACTGGTGCTGACTCATGGGTTGCCCTGAACAACCACGTCTGTTTTCCTTCTTTGTACTACAGTTTCTCTGACTGCAGAACCTTTGTGTTTTTAGCTTAGCATTTTCCTACTCACAAATATTACCAGTGAATCTTAAAATACCACCAGGATATGTCTCTGGGACATACCTGTGATTACAGTTAATCAGGGCTGTAAGTGCTTTATTGGACTGATGCCAGGGTGCTCAGGCACACTCAAATCCTGCCTCTCAAATCCTCCTGCTGCTGGGCAGGAGAATACACTTCCTCCTGGTTACTGTGTGCCAGGGGAGGGAATACTCAGTATTACAGCTGGAAGTGAGCCCTTCTCATCTCTAAGCCAAGTTAGGAAAACTTGCAGACTCCTATCCTGCTCCTAATTAATAGAATCTATTCTACTTTCATTGCATGCCACTACTTAACTTCTTAGAAAGGAGGAGACAATTATCTTGGAGCGCTAACAACTATCCTAATTTAATGTTGCATGGAATAGCTGATGCAGAAAGAAATCTGAGATTTTATGGCTACAACTCTCCAGAGTCTGCCTACCCACAGGGAAAGGACTTTTTTACCCAGAACAAAAGGAGTATGTTTTGTAAAGAAATAAGTCAAGAAAGACTAGAAAAGGGGCAAATCATCTTTTTTCCACAGATTCATTAATTGCTGTGTGCCAGGAGACAGCAGTTGCTCCTTGTCAAGCAGGCAGGGGGGAAATTGTATCCTCAGCACAGGTATTTGCAGGTGAATCCTGTGTGGGATAGTCTTTGTGATGTTAAATTACCTTTCTGCCTTGATGTCATTTATTACAAACCTAGAGATGCAAGAGACAAAAAGCTCTGTGTATACTGGAAAAACTTTGCAGTTCTAGTCCAGACTGAGCTCACGTGAACACCACTGTCATTAAATCCATGAGTGAGTGCAAGCTACACCTCACCTGTTGCCACCAGCCGTAGGTCCCCAGGCTTAAAAATAAAAATCCAAGTGATGTATCCGAGCCTGAGACTGTAGATCAGCATGCAGGGAGGCACCTCCTTCCTTCCTGGCACCCTTTTTCTCCTAAACAATATACCTGTGTGTGGGTGCTCTGTTTTAAGCAGCCTGATGGTGCCATGGTTCTCTTACAAGGCTCTCCAGTTCCCCCAGCAATTCTCTGATCCAGAGCATTGCTTTTGAGAGCCCTTCTACACCCTGATGGCTTGTACTGGAAGGTGTGGGGCTGTGTATTTGGGATGCCAATGCTGGGCACTGCCAGGTTCTGGCTGTTCAGGTGGGGCCCTTCCAAGGGCTCTGTGACTGCTTGGTGAGACTGGTGTGCCAAGCATGTGTGGGAGGTCCTGCCCCTGCCCACCTTGTGCTCCTGGGAGACTGCCAAGACTATCACTGGTGACTGGCACATTGCTGATGGATGAGATCAGCTCCTTGGCTCTGACTGCCAGCAGATCCTTCCCCAGTGATCTCTTTCTCCTTCTGTAGTGTCCTGTTAGGTTTGTCTTTAAAAGTTACCATTTCTAATATGAAGATGTTGTTGAAAAGTTTCATTAATTCTTACAGCTCATTATGGCTTTGATTACTGCATTTTTTTAATGTGGACTGAGCTTTCTGTAATGTGAGTCTGTTTGTGCTCCTTTTTTTTGTTAGGTAAAGCAGAGTGTTTTACCATCTAATTACAGTGGACTTCGCAGAGGTAGCTGAGGGGCAATATTAATTACCCTTTGTCCCAGCTCTTCTCTTGATACATTTCCTAATTTCTCAATTATTTCCTTTTTTACGTTCTTTGCATTGTGAAGTGAAGGAGCAAATTAAAAACAACCAGCAAGGTCAAGGTTTGGGGTGGGGAAAGTTGTGTGCAAAACCTCATTGACTGCAGTTCTGTACTGCTGGTCTGTGCTGGATGAGGCAGGGAATCCAGGGCTGGGGCCCAGTGCTCTTGGCACTGATTTCCCTGCTCCCTGTTCTCTCCCTGCTCACATATCAGAGTGATGGATTTCACCCCCTAACCCCAATCCAGACTGAACCTAATGGTAAAGTGAGCGAGGTGGGGAGATGGAAGGAGGCAGCTGGCAATAGTGCTGTGGCCAGGTACTCATTAAAGCCTCCTCCAACTCTCACAATGACTATTAATGGCTAATTAGTTGAGCTCCCAGTGCCCCCGCTGCAGCACTTTAACGAGCCTCACTCTGCAGTACACACAGAGAAAAGGGGGGTCTGCATGGCATGCAGGTGCCCTGCTGGCACTGGGGCACCCCCAGCCCGGCCAGTGGCCCAGGAGGCAGCTCTGCTGTTGAACCCAAGGGTGGTGATGGGTTTGGGTGCCTGTGAATCCAGCCCTGCTGTGACAAGTCTCCTCCCTGTCAGCGAGCAGGGGGGGATGCTGGTGGCTCTGCTGCCCCAGGAGGGCAGGAGCAGGCAGGAGATGACTTGCAGCCTGTGCTGATGGTGGCCTGCACGCTCCTCTGGCTCCTCCTGTAATTTATGGAAGCCCCGTGGTTTATAAACTGTGGTGTTGGAATGATGGATGGCGCTTGTTTAATGCAAGTCTGCCTTTGGTGCTGCTACTCCAGCAGCTGCTGATTTGTTTTCTTCCCTCCCCTGCACCAGAGCCAGCACTGAGCTGGCTGGGATCAGGACAAGGCACTGATTTCTCTGACCTTGGTATGGGCATGAGCTCGTTCCTTTTCCTCCTGCTCCACCAGCCCCCTGCTCTCCCCTTTGCCTCGGGAAGAGCTGGGTACAGGGTGGAGAACAGAGCACACAGGAGGAAGGCCCTGGGGACAACAGGACAGCATCTCTGGAGTGCCAGTGGGTTTGCTGAGGGCAGGAGAGGGAGCAGGCAGCACAGAGCACATGCCTGGCAGCTGGACACGGAGCTGCCTCTCTGCTCTGCAGCTGGACCTCTGGAGGGGACTCCACTCTGCCCAGTGTTCCAAGGGCTTCCTGCCTGCTGGGCCTGGAAGACATTAATGCATTCCCAGCTGCTCTGCCTGGCTGTCCTGAGCATCATCCTCCAAGAGAAAAGAGGATCTGCTGCCCTCCCAGCAGCTCGGTGCCGGGCAGAGGCAAGAGCCAGCCTTGCCATGGGGGACGAGGAGAGAAGGAGCCATGGCAGTGGGGCAGGACTGAGCTGGCTTGGTCCCACTGGTGTCTGTCAGGGAGGCTTATTCATTGCTTGGTGGTGCTGTGTTACATGACCCATTTGAAGCTTTTTCTTGTCTGTTTTGAAACTGTGAAATGAGGCGCGGTAATCAAGGAGGGTTTTAATAACCATCCCAGCTCTGACATTTAAATTACAGATGGCATTTTCAATTAAACAAGCACTCTCAGCAGGTTTAATTTAGCTATCAGTTCTGCTTTGTTCTTTAAGTGTTTCCTTAAAAACAGTGATGAATTTAAAACTGGCTCCAAAGGGAGAAGGAGCCAAGAAGGGATTGGAGCTGGCTGGAGATGGGGAAGCCCCTTCAGGGGATGCTGAGTGTGCAAAGGGAAGCCAGAGACTGAGGAGATGAGATGTTAAACTCCCCCAGCACAGATCTGTGCACATGCTGCTGTTCTCAAGTGTCATTTCGTGTGCCTACATATGTGTGCATACAGTCACAACTCCGTGCTTCCAAATGCAGTGACAGCCAGACTTGAGCACCCCATCTCTTCTGTGGCTGATCAGCTCCCTGTGTGCCTGCTTGCATTCCTATGCTCCTTTGAAGGCCCACTCTTGTCCTTTCTATCTCTTTACACATCTATGCTCCCATTTTACCAGGGCACCCCAAATCCCCCTCCATACATGAGCTCTCACTGTTCATTGCTTGCTTCTTCCAAGCAGGGCTGGGGCTGATTCCACCTCTGCATAAAAACAAACCTAACAAGACCATAAAGGACACGGTGGGAATTATCTGTTTGGTTCAAACCTAATAGTCTTCCCTGATGGCTCTGGCTTGCTTTCTCCATTAGTTCCTGGATGTGCTGGTTTCTGATACACTGAGCTTGGTTGCAAGTCCTTATGAGCCCTGGGAGCTGCTGCTGCTCGGGGCTGCCTGTGCTGAGAAGTCCCTGCCTCCAGGTCTCTCCCAAGAGGAGGTGAGAGCAGCAGAGAAAGGAAAACAGCATCCTAGTTGTGTCCTAGAGCAGGGGGAAATGCTGCTCTCCACAGCCTGGGTTGCCTGGCACTCTGCAGGGGAATGATACCCGGGTGGAACTTCCTCTGTAAGTGAGGCAGGGGTGGAGCTGGGGCAGCCTCGACCTGTGTGTGCCTGAGGCTGCTCTGCTGCCTTGCTTGTGGGGTGGACACAGCTGTTCTTTCTCCTTGCCTGTCCCTCTGCACTCAGTGCTCAAATCTCCAGGTCCTTGTGGTTCCACATGCTCAGGTCCTGCTGTTCTCCTCTTGGTGCATGGCCAGTCTGGGCACCTGGTGCTTTCACACTGCAAAGCCACAGGGCTGCAGCTTCCAGATCACTTCCCGATCTCCAGGGATGAAACCCTGCCTGATTTTTCTTGAGATGTGTGTGTTTCCAGTCTTCCATGGCAGAGCTCACAATCCCCTAGATCAGAAACATCTCCTGTTACCTCCACACCCGGGTGAAGCAGCTGGAGCTCTGCCCAGCACAACTGCAGGTCAGGGATCACTTGGGACACTGATGAAGGAAACTCAATTCGAGTCATACAAAATGGGAAAGTTCTGCCTGGGCCAGAGCTCAAAAATGGAATGGTTTTAGGAACTGTAGTGTCAACACCTGGCTCTGTGTGAGGGTGGAGTTCAGGACAACTTGGCCACTGTGTGCTTACGGTCCCCAGCTGGTGACTTCAGTGACAGAAGGGTCACATAAATTAAGACCAAGGGTCCTGGCCCTTCCTTTGGGGGAGCTGCTGTGGCACTTGGAGAAGAGCCTTTCCCCTGGTGCCAAGGAGAGCCCCTGCTCCCTGTGGAGAGGAGCCTGCTGTGCTTCCTCCCAGTGTAAAACAGGGCTGGATAATTTCATCACCGCTAATAACATTCCTAGCGAGGCAGGCTACAATAATGATAAGGGTAATTGAATCTCATGCTTCAGGGATAAGCCTCGCTCAGGAGGGGGATCAGGGAGGAATTCATTTCCCCCTTCCCTGTGGAAGCTGCTTTGCACAGCTGATCATTTGCATTGAAAGGCAGATGCTTCCCCTGGCACAGGGGCTGGGCTGACCCTGACAGTGGGGATCCAGCACATTCCTGCTGCCTGCTGTCTGTCCTGCCTCTCTGATCCGTGGCAAAAGGTGAGCCTTTGCCTGCAGTCATTCCAGGAGAAAGTGGAGAGGGTGATGAGGGCAGGTGAGGCACTGCCTGCCCAAGTCCATCAGTCCCTTCCAGCCTGCAGGTTGTGCTGAGGGTTGTGTGAGTGGACAAGGGTGCCAAGGAGGAGCAGGAGCAACCTAAAGTTATCTCCCATGAGTTGTGTTCCTGTGCAGCTTGCTCAGTGCAGAAAAACATGTGAACAAGTTTGATAGTGGCAAATTTTAGTATGTCCAGAGCCCTGGTTTGATTATTAACATTGTGGGGGGATGAGCAAACCTACAGGGACAGGCAATGAAGTGAAGAATGTGAAGGCAGGATGTCCTGAGGAGAGAATACCAGCTGTACTGTCAGCCAACATCTCTTGGCTGTGGTGAATATAAATCCCAGGATTTAGAAAGTCTCTTCTTACCTCTCATCAAAATAGCAAAGAGTTCTAATTCCCCCAGTCACATTAGAAAAATGGTTCATAGTATTTATGGTGGCAACTTAATTTCAAATACCATAATTTGAGAAAGTCCTGGCTGAGTCAAAACTTAGAGGAGTCCTAGGAAGCAAAATGTGTCTGCATAACTTTTTTGTTAAACTCCCAGCTCCTAATTCCATCTAGAAGTGGATGCATTTCACTGGGATCTGAGGGGATCTCTTAATAGCCTTCTCTTACCTCAAAGGAGGAATGTCATTTAATTACCTCGTTTATGCTTGTTGGGAAGCTTAAAGTGTTCTGGGCCGTGGGAATGAAAGGAGCTATAATTTGTTATTATTTGTTAAGAATGAGCCACAGAGTGATGCAGCTCAGCTAAAAGGAGCTTTCAGACCTGTCTGACAGGGTGGGAGCTCTCACTGGAAAGACCTGGCTGGCCAAGCTGGAGAGAGGCCTCTGGCACACAGTGGGAGAAAGATGTCAGCACCCAGCCCTGGTGCCCTTGCTCTGCTGCATGACCACCATCCTTTAAATGGATTTATTTCCCCCAGCGCATGGTCTGGGTTGGAGCCGGTGCTGGAGTTGTCTCCAGGTCTGTACGTGGGCACCTGAGACTTTGAAAATGAAATTACATGTTCAAGGGAAACCATGCAGAGCAACATATCGAATCCAGCAGCCCAGAGGTGTTCAGGAGTCTTTTTCTTAACTTCTAGGAGGAAAAAACTCCATGCTCAGCTGTGCTAGTCCTGGAGGGAGGGCCCAGGAGGCAGGAAAGCATTTCTATTCATTTTTTTCACCTTAGCAGCTGTGAATTATTCATGGAGCTCCACTGACTTAGTGCAGGGGGAAAGATTTCCTGATCATTATTTACTGATCTCTTCAGGAGCATTGCACTTTTTTCTTTTCTTTTTTTTTCTTTTTTTTTTCCCTTTTTTTTTTTTTTTAATCTAGGATCTCTTTAGGAGCAGGAGAGGTTTCTTCCCCTGGACTTTCAAGGAGTCCTTTGCCATGTACCTTTGTTATTTATTCTTTATAATGAAGCTGCTGGAATTAATTCCTGAGAAAGACAGTGTAAAGAAACATCCCTGTCATTATACAGTCTTCAGAATTGTGGTTAAAAGATTTCCAGGTGGCAAATGAATGCCCCAGTGGAGTCTGTGTCAGTTGACTCCTGATGTGATTGATGGTTGTGGTCTGGTACTGAAGCTGTCCTTGATGTCTATCACGTACTTCCTTCCCTGGCTGGGAGCAGGGGGTGAGAAAACTGCTGTGGGATGCACAAAAGCCCCGGTGACCAGGCTGGGAAGAAGTCCTGGCCTGGGACTGGGTCTCTCTTGGGGATACCAGTCCCCAAAGCACCCAGGATATTGAGGCAGTACCATCAGATTCTTTGGTCAGAGCTGTGGTGTGTGGGATCCCTGCCCTGCCACAGTGTCACTCCTGGATCATCAGGTACAGTCTGGGCCGTGTTCCTGCCCACTCTGGGCTCTCTGATAGTCACAGGCTGGGCTGTGCCACCATGTCCTGTCTGCTCTGGGCTGGGGTGCCTGAATGAGACAGTGACCTGTCTCCGTGTGTGTCCCATTCACTCACATCCCTGCACATGCCAGGAGAACACTGAGTTTGCTTCTCACTGGAGTTTTGCTCTTTTATCTCCCTCTCTCCAGCCCTAGCACTCTGTACAAACACAGGTGCCTGCTGGCTTTTTTTAAGGGGCATTTGCTGTTTCCTGAAGGTGCTGTTCATCCTTATCTAGTGATTTGCAGGTACACACAGGGTAATTTCTCCAGGGCTGTTTCTGGGGGGGGGCTGTGATAGTGTCAAGTATTTAATTGGGCTCTGTGGTCTCTGAGCCCAACCTCAGACTCCTGATTACCTGTGTGGATGAGCCAGGGAATTGCTGCTGTGAATACTGATGAAGACCAGCGTTCTGTGGGAGCCTGCCAGGCTGGGGGGTGATGAACAGAGCCAAAGGTAAGACCCAGAGAGGGGAATGACCACTGCTGTGGGGGGCAGAGTGGATCAGAGGGTGTGAGTTGCACAGCAGGCATCGCTGTGGAACACCCTGTGGCGTTGCCCTTGGAAGCAGGGCAGTGTCTGGAGCAGAGCCTTTTCTCTGGGACACTAAGGACAGAGAGGAGACACCGTGGCCCTTTGTGTGGGTCTCTGTCTGTGTCCCTGTGGACATGCTCAGGCTGTTATACATTACATCCCATTGCTGTGCTCTGTCTGCTCTGGTTCGTGCTTGCTGTGCAAGCTCTGCCTGTGCACAGCTCAGCAGGGCTCGTTCCCAGGAAAGCTTCCTGAACGCTTCTGAAACACCAGAGCAGCAAAGTGAATTGAGGCATGGAACATATATTCACAGTCCAAAGGGAGGCAGCAGTTCATCTGGGCAGGAATTGCTCCCAGCCTGACTATCCCACCTCCCCATACGCAAGATCATGACACTTAGGAAGGAGCAAATGTGAAGGAAGGGTTTGAAAGCAGCCTGGAAGAGCTTGGCTGGGGTTTCTGGTCATGGCTTACAAGCCATTAGGAAAACAGCAGCACCTCTGCCTCTCGCTCTAACACCCTCTGGAGACTCAGGTTACCTGGCCAGGCTGCAGCGTGGGGAGATAGGGAAATGGGAATGATTAAATTATTCAGGCAGTTCAGAGGTCTCTTCAGGCAGCTGCTCCTCGTGTGTGTGTAAGGGAGGGTTGTAGCATTGCTGATGAGTGTCACCCATAAGGGAGGAGAGCCAGAGCGTGTGGCTGAAGCTGAAGCCTGGCAGTTCTGGGCTCAGGGTGTTCACTGGCACTGACCCAAGGGCAGGGCAGGACAGGATGGGCTCCGGTGCCTTGACAGGTATCACTGTCAGCGCTGCACCACTCTCTGACAGTGTGGGCCTTTTTTTAGCCTCACACGTCAGACACTCTCTGGGCACCCCAGGGTATTTCCTGGCTGTTTCTCTACCTGGTGGATGTAACAACCCTTCCAGCACCTTCTGCCCCTCAGGTGTGCAGCAGGACGTGCTGGGGAGGGAGAGCTCCTGTGCCTCCCCATCTGACACCAGCTGGGTAGTGTTGTTGAGGGAGGTAGACCTTGACACTGCAAATGTCATGGAAGTGACTTGGAAATGAGATGAAATGTCATTCATTTTGCATGCAGGCAAAAAGCACAGTAAATGAAAGGATTAGATGGAGTATGCTTGAAGGGAGAGCTCTTGTCCTGATCAATAATTTAAAAATTCCCAGGCAAGTGAGCGTTAGGGCTGCATGTACAAACCAGTTGTACAGCCCTTCCAAGAAGTTATTCAAAAGACTAGTTTGCTCAGATTTACTGGTTGCAATTCAGCTGAAGGTCACAGTTAAATGTAACTGAAACTTATGCATGTGTAGTAATTCCTAGTTCCTTCTGTTCAAAGCGCCTAAAACTCTGTCCTTCCTGTGATAGCATGAGGGAGAATAAAAACCTGAGTTAGCCCTGTCTGCTTAGAGGAATGGCTTTGTCTTATTGAAGTCGTAACAGTTGAAGTACTTTTTCTGAATGTGTGCTGACTGTGTCCAAACTTTTATTCCAAGCAGCCATGGCTTGTGTTGGAGGCTGTACAAAGCAGGGAGTGAGGCTTGGATGGGGAGGCAGCGTGGTTCAGGAAATGTGGGCTTGGAGTTCCTGGCTGTGCTCACAGGCTGCCTCAGGGACTCCAAGGCAGGCTTATGTCTCTGCCATCCCTGTGCTAAAATAGCAATAATGGCTCATGGAAGACAATAAAATCTGCTAATAGTGCATAAGCACGTGGGTGTATCATGGCTCATGTTCCTGGAGCAAGCACTGTCTAGACATAGGTCAGGAATTAATGCATCCTATGCTTTTTTTGTGTGTAAATATGATCTTGCCTTTTAGGCTTACCAGAGCCCCTTTCCCCCACCTCTTTTCCATCCATACTGAATCCCAAACTCTCTGCTAAGAACAGAAGCACTGACCTTCATGACTGTCTGTGAGCAGCATCTCCTTTCCTGTGAGGAGCACGTCAAACCATTACAGCAGCCTCTCATTTCTTCCAGCTGAAACACCCAGTGGCAACAAAACAGTATCATTTCCTTTGTTTTATCTGGTTTTCCTCATAAAACCTGCTAACACTGGAATGTCTAGAGAAGTCCTGTGCTTCTTCAAATGTGCCACATTTTCAGCCCAGGCCGTGACAAATGGTGGCATCAGCAGGGACTGGTGTTCCTTGCTCTCTGTGAAAGGCTGGTTTGAGGGGTCCCACCTCAGACATTCCAGTAAACAGCCCCCCGAGGTGTCACAGAGGAGCTGGTGTTGCCTCTGGGGATCCCCAGAACCGGGTGTCCAGTGAACCCCCCTGAGCAAAGTGTCAGAGCCCCGATAGTGAGACAGGAGGGGCAGTTTGTGTGTGCTGGTCCAAACCCCTCCCAGACAGGGCAGCAGGCTTGTCCCAGGGCAGGGTACAAGGAGTGTTTTCATAAGTATTTCAGTGGGTTGGGATCAGTGAGTCCTCCCCCTGCCTCTGTGCCCTTCTGCCTGGCTCTCTCACACCCCAGTGCTGTGTTCCATGACTTTGTGCCCACGGTGGTGTTTGCTCACCAGCAAGAGCTGCAGGTCACTGCTGGGTGCACTTGAACCTGATCTGGTCCCCACTGATGGTGGGTACCCGAGTGTGTGCTGTGCAGGATGGGGGACACAAACATCTGAGGAGGGTGGTTGGGGCTGCTGCCTGATTTCTTAAAATGTTGCTTAGAAACCAAACTCGATATTGCCGAACTCCACCAGATCTGCAGTGCAGAACTCTCTGCACAGGGAAAAGGATTTCTTATTTTTATTATTATTTTCTACTTTCCCCCCCCCCCCCTTACAAGAAATAACTCACTTTTCAGCTGTTGGAGAAGGTGGTAATTGATCTAGAGCTTTGCAGCTTGCCTTCCGGAATGGTTTTATTCTTAATGTAGGAATAAAATTCTGTTAGGTCAAATACACAGCAATAAATACAAGAAGCACATTAACTTTAATATATTGGATTATTCCACTTGGTGGTGACGGGGAAAAAAACAAGATTTAATTCCCCTGGCAATGCAGGCAAAGAAAATCACTTTCCCTGCCCATTTTTTTTTCTCTTAAGTCATTTTTGTCTGTCAATGCCAGTGCTGCAGGCTTTGACAGGGTTTAATTTTACTTCTTATTTTTTTTTAACCTGGTGTGAAAGTAAGAAGTGTTTTCTCCAAGTAAATTGTTCACAAATTCACTCAATGCCTTTTATTTCTGGCTGCTAGAGATTCCTCCCCTGGTGGGATGTGTGGAGCTCTTGGTGCCATCACAAAAGTGGGGATTGCCCTGAGCTGGCAGGGTAGGGTGGCTTTTAGCTTCACTTTTGGGGTGGGGCAGTGAGTTCAACACAGCTGTTCTCCTTTTTCCAGACGTGCTGGTGTTGGTTTCTGTTCCTACCCTGGAGCTTCCCAGCTAGAACTAGGATCTGCTGCTCCATGCCCACTGTTTCTGTGATGTACCACCACCCTTCAGGGCTCCCACACAGTGGTGACTGTGCCCAGCAGGGCATGGGTGTCTCCCCAGTGCCATGCCTTGCAGTGCTGAAGTCTTTCATCAAGTCCCATAGTCAGTCCTTGTGCCAAGCCTTCCCTCATTTTTCTGGGGGAGTGATGACACTGGATCCTTTCCCTACAGTCCCTGATTTTCCCCAAACTTCTATTTTGTATTGGAAAAAGGACAGATGAAAAGAGGCAGGAACAATCTCTTTGCTTGTCATCATGGCAGACAGATGGGTAGAAGGTGGCTCTGCTGGGGACCAGGCAAGTAGCAGAGAGACTGGAGCAGGGATTTTGTGTGGATAACAGAGAGGAAACATCTCAGCACGGTCAAGGACTGCAGAAAGGATTTGCAGGTGGTAAAGCCTTCGGAGCCAGAAAGCTTTGAAAGAAGTCTGGGTGAATCTGTGTTAGGAGTGCTGGGAGGGTGAGGAGAAGGGGAACAGGAGAAGGGGAATTAGAGCAGACAAGCCTGGGGGGTGTGGTTGGAGGTGTGTGTTGGTTCTAAAGCATCTCTCTCTGTGCAAATTGGCAAGAGAGGCTGGAGAAAAAGCAAGGCAGGAGTGTCCATGTGGTTAACTGAGTGTTTGCAGTGTTTTCCTCCGTCCAGGCAGAGTTATCGCTCCAATAAGCAGAGCTCCTGCACCAGCACCCAGACTCCACCTGATTGTGTTTGTCTGAGACGAGAAAGACTTCACGATAATCCTGCTGGCAATTAATTGGCTTTTGTTCAGCAAGAGTGAACAAGATCTCATCTTAATCTGTTTCATTATTTCTCCTTGTATAGCACAAGTCAACACAAGATTAGGTTTAATTTACAAAAAAATGCAAAGTCATTACTCATATCTGGATCAGGATTTTATCTGCTTCGTTTTGCAACACTTTGTGTGTCAATATTAACGGGAGGAGCTGCACGGTGTGTGGTGAGGTGGAAACAGCACTGCTTGACTTCAGGACCTTTTGCAGGGATTGCAAGTGGCAGAGCTCTGATATCACCCTTCCTCTACAGAGAAGGAGCTCTGTGCTCAGGGAAACCAGGGTTTATGTACCCTGATGCATTTCAGTGCTTCTGGACGTGGTACCTACATCCTCAAGGTGCTCAGTGGGAGGCCCCTCGCTGCCAAAGCTGCTCCCCTCCCTGTCAGTGCCCCCGTTCCTGCTGCAGGGAGATGTTTCCCCACCATCCATCAGTCCAATGAGCTCTCCTATGACTTTATTGCAGCCTCTCTGCCGCTCTGGGAGCACTGATTGCACTGTGGTTAATGGGTCTGCACAGGCACCAGCTCCAGATGAGCTGCTCTGAGTGCCTGCAGGGGAGGTCAGCCAAGGGCATGTGGGATGTCCCTGGGACTCCTGACTCTCTGGGAAGGGCTGCCGAGCTCCGTGTGCAGGGAGGGTGGCAGGAGACCCTGTGTGCCTGGGCACGGTGCACTTGGGGACACAGCCCTGCTGCTCTGGGTGACTCTTCTGAGACTCGTGGCTGGATTAAGGTTAGAGATACTCTGCAAGGAAAGGCATGTTACTGATTTGAGTGATACCGATAATAAATCAATGCTTTAGGATAGTGTTGAGCAAGTTGTGCTGCTTCCAATCGAATTTGAAAGGCCTTCATCTGCATTCAGGCAGCTTTCAGTGCTCTGATCAGTCATTACAGCCGAAAACGCTGCGAGCATCCAAGAGAGGTGTGCTGTGTCTGCTGCCCAGGGGGCAACCGTACTTCCAAAATGTGTGAGGGCGTCTCCAATGGCAGGGATAAGCATTAGGGTCTGCACAGCAAAGGCTGCTCTGCAAACCGAGCCAGGCACTGCAACAGGACGAGGAGAAAACGCTCCCTCGTGCCTGAGCTGCCGCCAGAAGAAGAAACAAGGTGCAAGAGCTCAGACACAGACCCAGGGCGGTCCCTCTACATCCCCTGTGCATCTCTCTCGGCACGGAGGGAGCCCCGCGGGCTCCTGCCTGCAGCCCGAGTGCCCTCTGCTGTCCCCGCCGCGGGACCGCGCTGCTGCCCTGCCTGCCCTGCCCTCCCTGCCTGCCCTGCCCGCCCTGCCCGCTCTGCCCGCTCTGCCTGCCCTGCCTGCCCGGCTGTGCCCGGCTCTCCTGCTCTGGGACATCCCTCCCGCACTCACCCACCGGCACCGCGCGTGTCCGGTTCTGGTTGTCCGTGACCCTTCGCTTTGCTCTCAGGCTGCTGCGTCAGGAGCTCGGCTCTCTCGGGCTGTCCTTGTGCTTTGCCAGCTTCTGTGAGGCTTTCCGGCTGAACTCACTGTTCCCCCCGTAATTCCAAAGGGGTTCCCCAGCAGGAAAGCACCTTTGAGTCCTTCTTTCCCTATTAGGTAAGGAGACCGAGGGCTGGGCAGTCGCTGCCCAAGGACGTCGGGAGGAGCCAGCTGGATGGAAGGAGCAGGGATCAGGTCAGCTCAGTGCCGGGGCTGCTCACACGTGCACTCTTTTGCCCCCCAGGTGTGTGTGGTGTGGGACAGCAGTGGAGGAGGTGAGGGAGTGGCTGTGCCTGAACCGCAGAGGGAGGTGTGTGCCCCAGGGAAAGTTTGTTCACCAGCCCAGCGCTTTCCAGTTCTTGAGGGGAGTTCTACTCTTGACAGGCAAGGATAAGTCCTTGATTTTCCATCCCTTTTGCAACCCTACTTATCTCAGCTGCAGCTTTAGGCCAAATGTCTCTGCTGCAGGAGTGACTGATGCTCTGCTGTCCTGTCTTTCAGGAAGTGCCATTCCCAGCCTCTACAAGCTGTTTGATTTAGAGGGAATCAAGCTCCTAAGCCATCCTCCCTTTTACAACTGGCTAAAACAGCTGGGCTGCAAGCAACAGGGAACTGTCAGATAGATTATTTTTATTTTCTCCCCCATCTATCCCATCCCATCTTGAATTGCCTGGTGGGGGAGAAAACTCCTCCATCTGTCCACAGCCCCCCAGGTGGGCAATAATAGATGCTTCATATAGAAAAATTCAATTAGACTTGACAAGAGATATATGATAGTACTTCCTTGCCAGGGCCCCATCTTGCTCTGTTCTGTTCCTCTGCAAGAAACTTGCTATAGAAGCTGTTGAGAATAAAAAACCCAGAAGCAACCACTTTTTAAGTATTTTTGGCTGTATTATAATGACATTTATAGCCAGGACCAGCTGTGGTGGGCTGTGTAGAAAAGAAAAATTACAGTGGCATCTCATACAACTGCAGCCACCAAGGTGCAGGTGGCTACCCAGGACTGGTGAGGGCAGGACAGGGCTGTGTGTTGTGCTCTACTAGGGCTTCTCTTGGTGCCTCTGAGTACTGGAGCAGCCAAGGTAAGAGGTGTGTTCATGTGGTGTCTTGGCCAAGAGTGAAGGGTTCGTGTCTTAAACTCTCCAGTTCTCTTCATCCAGCTGGTCCATTCCAGTGTGGGGTGTTTGGAGGACAGTTCCATTCTGTGTTTGGTGTAGCTCAGCAGTGCTGGGGTGCACTGTGGGTTTGATGTGCAAAGGGAACAGGAGCCCTTTCTGCAGCTCCTGTTGCTGTAACTGGGACTGGGAGGGGACCCTTTTGTGTGGTTTCAGTTTGGTTGTTTTTTGGTTTTTTTTTTCTACAACATGAATGCTCCAGCAGCACTCAGTTTTTGTGTTTTAATGCTCAGATTTCTAAATACTCTGAATCTGGGGGTTGAGAATATCTGTTATAAATTACTTGGGGTCAGAGATCTTCCTGTCTGTACAGCATGTGTCTGCATTGGTCACCAGTGTTCCCAAAAGCTGCTGTGCAGTGTCACACAGCTGCCTGCTGGTGTTGGCACAGCAGAAAGCAGAAAGAACTGGCACTGAAGCTGTAACAGAGCCCTGCAGTGGCTGGGAGATTTAATACATCCAAGCCCTTTTGTCACAGTTGCACTGACTTTCTGTAATCCCATGAAGTTGTATCATCTCAATTTCCATGAAGTCTGGAACATGTGAGAGCCCATTACCCATCTCTGACAGGTGAATGGGCAGTTTGGAATTGGATGTACGTGTGCAATGCAGATCTCAGTGTGTTCACACTTCTGGTATTTGATCAAAATTCAAAAGGCATTTGGAACAAAATATTTATAATGTGAGCAGGATTTTTTTTCCCCGTGTGCCCAGACACTCACTTGCTTTGGGATTCTGACTGATGTGGCTGAATGCAAGGGGTAATGGCTCCCTTGAGGTCAGCAGTGACTCTGGGGAGCAGCACTGGGGGGCAGAGGTGGCTGTTCTCTGCAGGGAGGCTGCAGGCACTGAGTTCCTTGGAAAGCACCTCTCTGAGGGAGTGGGAAGGTCAGGACAGCTTTGCAAGATGCCCCTGCCAGCCAACATGAACAGCATGAGGAGGGTAAGCCCCCAGGCAGCTGTTCATGGTAACAGAGCTGCTGGGGAGGCTTTGTGTGTTTAGTGGCTCAGCCTAGATAAGCCCAAAGTGGGGACCATGGCCTTAACCTCTAAGTACAAGGGCCACAATATCCGAAGGCTTAATCCTGAGGTTTATCCTGACTCTGAGATGGTGGATTAGGAAAGGTTCAGTTTAACAATTGCATCAAGATGTGGAATATTGATCCCCTCGCTGCACTGATTCCTTAGGGACAGATGGAGGGCTGGTTTCTTCTGTGGGGCAGAAAGTTGGCAGCGAGTTGAAGATTAACCAGTCAGCTGCACTAAAGGCTGTGGTGAATAAAGCAGCAGTTGTGTGACCGTGTGTGCAGGGGGGAGGCAGGGGAAAGAGGTAAATTGTGAACTGGTTCTGGTGCCTCCTGGGTGAGAGCTAAGGCTGAGCTCACAGTAGAACCAGTGACTGTTGACCTGGAGGGTGTCTGGCACGACTGAGCTTTGTAGGAGCCCTCCTGGGCCTTCTCTGTGCCTTGCATGAATTCTAAATGTGCTTTAAGTTCACTTCTGCTTGCTGTTGCACTGCAGACCTGCTGCACATGGAGCATTTCTAATGGGTCCAGAGGAACAGAGCAGTTCCTCTTCCAGGGACACAAGGTACAGTGACTCCTGGTTTTGGGTAGGACTGGCTGATGTGGCTCCACATAACTAAACAGAGAACATGTGCTTGAACACAGGACACAGACACCCAGCACACAAGGGAAGATCCACACACAGCTGTGTCACTTTATTAGGTTTGCCTGGGCTCTGGCACAGCGTGGCCGTGGTTTGGGAGCCCTGTGTGCCCGGGGCACCCAGGGGCAGCCCTGCAGGAGCCCAGGGAAGCAGCGTGCACAGTGCCCAGGGGGAAGCTCTCCTTTGGCTGCAGGCAGGAGCAGTCACTGCTCAGGTAAAGGGGCACTTGGATGCAAAGTGGCAGCCCCGGGAGGGAAGACAGACAGAGACACAAAAATACAAGTGCCTTCTCTAGGCAACAGCAGCTCTGTTAGGGGATGCTCTTCTGAGGGGAATAACTACAGGGACAGGCTTGGCTCAGGAGAGCTTAGGGGTCTGTTCAGAATGGGGATTCACAGCCCTGAGTGATATCAAGAGGCACAAGTGGGAGAGTGAAGTGCTGTCTTGTCAGTGAACACATGGAGGAGGCAGACAGGTACTTCTTGGAGAGATGGAGTGAGGCAAAACAGCTTTGTGTGTGCAGGGTCTGCAGGGTCAGACTGGGTGACCAAACACTTGCACAAAGCATGCAGAGGCCAGGGAGGGGCACGTTAGTTTGTTTTCATTTGTTCCTGGACCCCACCCCCAATTTTTCCTAACCTATTTCCCTAAGTTGTTGTCATATCTCTCTCTCTCCCAGAAATTACTGTCAGTTGTCATCTGTCTGAGGGAGCCAAATGAAGCCCCAGGGTTGGACACCAGACAGGTTTCTGTTCCCAACACTTGCCTCGATAAATGGATACTGGGAACAGTTTAAGGGAAAAGGATCCAATCCCTCTTGTTTTGCATTATCACTAAAAATTAAACTAATAGCACTTGGCAGCCAAGCTAGAGCCCCTCTGTGGTAAGCAATGACATCTATTGTTTGTAAATGGGAGAAGCCAAGGTTCTCACTGCAGGCCATGGAAGCAGTTGGTGACAGAGCTGTGACAGGGCTCTGGGTTTCCCTGGTACATTCTCAGGCACAAGGTCTATGTTTTTCTTTCCTACTTTCTTCCACTCTTCACCTTCCAGAAAATATGCCTTAAGTGCCCCTCTAAGTTAAGGAGTGCCCAAGTCTGGGAGCAGGCAGGAGGGGTGTCTGGCTTGGGGTTAATGGCTCAGGAGAGAAGGTCTGCGGGACTTTTAGGTCATCTCCCGTCTGATGGAGAACATCAGTGCAAGTGGTGAGGCTGAGCCTTGTGGTGCAACCTCAGATCCATCCCCACTCTTTGCACAGTCCCCCTGAGGAAGGCTGGGCGCTGGCTCCCGGCGTCTTGCAGGCGCGTTCCTACGCAGAAGGGCCCAATGCTCTACAGCCAGAAGCAGCACCATGCAGAGACCATCCAAAGGCCGTGGGATGCCCTGAGGGAAGTCAGCTCCAGCATGCAGGCCCCAGCTGAGCGTGGCTACGGCTCCACTGTCACGCTGCTGTTGGTGACACGGGCGCCGTACCAGCCCTTCCAGAACAGCGTGTCCTGGCCGCCGTGCTCAAAGCGCACGAAGCGCACCCCGGGCCCGTACTTGGAAAAGGTGTGGGAGATCTTTGGGACAAGAGACAAAAGGGTTGTTGGTAAGCATCAAACCACCGTGAACCTACAGTGCACAGAGCCTTCAGCCCCACAGCCCCAGTCACACCTGCCAGGCTGGGTAACAACGGGGACATTTACAGTGGAAGGAGCTTTGATCCCATTATTTTTTTCAGAACCTCTCCCACTTGGACATCTCCTTCACTTTACACCTGCAGTGGTAACTCAGCAAGTTTCCAAGTTTCCTGCAAGGTAGCCTCCCAGTATAATCCCTTTGTTTAATCACAGGGTCATGGCTCCAGAGAACACGTGACAGAGCCTTCTCCTCCTCCAGGAGAACTTTCCTGCTTCCCTCTGCTTCAAAATATTCCCGATTCATGCAGGTTGGGTGTCACCTGCTGAGGCTGCAACTCACCTCAGTCCAGTTGCCATCGTTGTCCTGTGGGATGGTAACAGTCTCACTTTTGTACTCAGCCAGCACATCCTCGTTCTCCGAGAGCAGCTTCACGCAGAGCTCGTAGAGGCAGCCGGCGTCGCGGCGCCCCGCGTACCTGCAGGGACAGCCCGCTGCTGGCACCACCTGGCAGCTCTGCAGAGAGCCAGAACACGGCCTCTCCACTCCCACCAAGGGCCTTGCTTTGAGGTGGAAATGGTTCTTGCCCCAGCCCACCACCTCCCCTCATTCACAACACTTTGCAGTTCACGTGCACCAACACTTTGAAGCTTGTGGGAGCTGCCTGTGAGCCCTGTTCCACTTCCAGGGCATCCTGGCAGCTGAGGTTTTAAGGCCCAGTATATGTGAGGTACGTGCCTTCCCTGCCCTTCCTTTTCTTTCTTGGCTCTCTGCCTGCCTTCTGAGGCATCCTTGCTACTTACCAGTCTCTTACCACAATTTTAGGCTGGGTTGTGTCCATCAGCTCTTCCCAGTAGCCCTCAGCCCTAAGGTCAATGACCTGAGCCTTTCGACACCATCTGAAAGACAAGATGTTATTGGTATCACAGTCTCTCCTGGGACTGGGGGAACCAAAAATTTTCCCTTCCCTAAATAAGAGAAGAAAGCAGCCTTACTCATAAGATGTAACAAAGTATTTATGGACTTCTTCACTAGGGAATTCTTTTCCAAAGTCCCCTGGGAGCTCTTCAATTTTCCAGCCATCACCTCCATTCTCTACCTCTCCCCAGTGCTCCAAGTCTTCTGCAAATGGCAGAGAAGAGGCTTGGATGAGTCTTAGTTTCTGTGGGCCTGGGGAACCTGACCATCTCCCACTGGAACCTTCTTTTGGCTTGTGAAGGTTCAGTGTTAGACACAGCACTAATTTTGTATGTAGACTACGGATATGTTAAGTAGAGGTCAGGCAAAAACCTTTAGTCTGGCTGAACTTAGTACTACTAAACTTTAACATTCCCCAGCAAAATGGCTGTGTAGTTGTAGGTTTGTCTAAGGAAGTACTCCAGGGAAAGGATTTAGGTATTCTGAACAGTGTATCAGCACTTCCAGTGGTCACAAGACAGAAACAGCCTGGGGAGAGATGCTGATTGCTTTATTTCTGTTTTCTAAATCTCTAAGTGGTATTTTCAGAAGCAGTAAGGCCTTAAACATAGGGCTTTTCTGGTCTTAGCCAGAGGGAGCCTGGATGTTGGAAAAGCTTGCAGAGTCAAATGGAGAAGCTGTGTTGATATTGCTTTGGTCTGTGATGTGTGAAATTGTTGCTGCTTGGGTTGTGAGGCTTGTTTACTGCTGCTTATTGCTACTGCAGCCCTGGGAAGTGAAGCTCATGGATCCAGAATAATGGCACGTGGGGTACGTGGGCTGGGAGGGGAGGGGAAAAACATGATTTGCCTGAGCTGCTCCAAGGAAAGAAGCCTGAAGGGCTGGTGAGCTGAGGGCAGACAGGCCCCTGAGCAGGGAAAGGCGTCCTCTCTCCTGTCATGGTTTGGCAAGAAGCAATACAGAAACAGATGCCACGACCATTACGGCACTGGACGGGTTCTGCAAAGGACATTTTTGTCTCTCAAACTTGATTTGGATCCCTGCAGAGGTTATATAAACCTAATGTGAAGTAAAGCCCTTTGCAAAGACTGATTATCAAAGGCCTTCGTGCCCATTAAATGATTTGGCTGCGTGCAATGAGTGATTTGACTCTTGGGCAAGGAGAAAATTCTGCAACCTGACAGCAGCTAAGATCTGCTTTCAAAGAGTGGAAATGCCCAATTCTCTGTGACTGGTTATCTCTCTGAAATCTCGGGGCAGGTTGTGCTTGTCTCTCACCTTCACCACATGGGTTCTTGATGAGGTTCTTCCTTTTCTTACTCAGGAAGTAGAAGTTTTGCCAGTTCTCTGCATCCTCCTCTGACTCTGCCCCAGTGAGCCCTTCCTGCTGGCACTTCAGGATCCACAGTGCAGCTCCATCGACCAGGTTCTTCCACTGGCAGCAGACCAGGCGACACACCAGCACCAGATCCACTGCAGGTATGGCAGCCAGGATTCGGATCAGGACTGCTTCAGGGAGGGACTCCATCCCTGGGCTCAGCAGCGTCAGACACTGAGGCAGTAGGAAAAAAGGGAAAGTAAGTGTGTTATTTGAAGGCTTGATTTTGGGGCCATAGATTTCTCCCTGACCTCAGGGCCTCCTGACACCCATTAATTTGCTGAAGCAGATGAATATTTTATGTCATAAGTGAAAGCCCTGAGTTAAATCCCCCCACAAAATGGAAGTACTTGACATCTGCAGCTGTGGGCAGCTTGTTTCCCAGACTGGCATCAGTCCTTCCAGAATGTCTGCTGCTGCAAAAATCAGCTTCTTAGTAATTATTTCCTCTGCAGAGGGAGGCAGAGGGGGTGTTTGTTCTGCCTTTAGGAACATCCCTGATAACAAATGCTGCAGAGCAGTACCCAAATATCAGCGGTGAGCATCTTGCCAGCCACCCTTGCAGTGGTTCATTCTATGTCTGATAGGCTTTCCCTCAGGGGGCTGGCACTTAATCCCCTTAGTCACGAGCTCGTATAAAGTACAGGTCTGAGCATAGCTGAAAATAACTCAGTTGATATTTTCTAATATTCCATTTTCTATGGCCTCGTAACCTGAGCCATTAAGTCAGAAGGGTGTGCTAATTCTGGCCTCCAAACAGCTCTCTGCTGCCCTGAGGCCCAGGTGCTGCAGGACTAAGGAAAGATGATTGTGCAGTTTCAGAGCCCCTGTCACCAGTGACGGATGCACTGTGACACTGCTGCTGTGTCAGCTGAGTCCTGGGGCTGGGAAGCTGCTAAGACTGCAGTGAACTGCATGGATGCAGCCAAACTCCTTGGGAATAAGTCATTAAGCCTGGGAGAGCACCAGGAACAGAGGGCAAATATCCTGACATGTGACTTGAAGAAATACAGCAGTGCCAAACCTGGCAAGGGAGGGAAGAAATAGAGTCACTGCTGTAACAGCATCCTAAATCTAGATGTTCAGGTGCAGAGCATCGTGTGTTCTCTATCTGCACTGCAGCCAGCACGGACATTTAAAATTCCCTGGCTTTTCTGGGGATGGCATCAATGATTTCCCACTCTCCCTGCTTCCAACCCTCCACCACAGTCCTGAAGGCTAAAATGTAATTTAAAAAAAAACAAACAAACAAAAAAAAAAAACAGAAACATGAGCAGTCTTGCTGGTTTGATGTCTTACAGGAATTTCAGAGGCCCCGCCTGCTGATGGAGCACCGCCGCTCTCCTCGTTAGCGAGGATCCCCCGCGCTCGGGAGAGGGACGGAGGTACCTTCCCTTTCCCACCGCAGTTCACAGCATCCTCCCCCAGGACCGATCCTATTCCCCTCCGGGACCGGCCCGCATCCCCCTCCGGGACCGGTCCGCGTCCCGGCATCGCGGGCAGAGCCCACCCCGTGCCGTGTCCCCGTCTGTCCCCGGAGACAGCCCGGGACACCCGCAGGGGCTCGGGGGGACACCGAGCGCTCTTACCTGGGCAGGAGCGCCGGGGCCGGGCTTGGGGCCGGGCTTGGGGCCGGGCTGGGCTGTCCCGACACAAGGCTGCGGTTCGGGGAGGGCGGTCCGGGCCGCTCTGATAAAGCCCGGCGGCCCCGCCCGCGCTCCTCCCTCCCCCGCCCCGCGGAAGGGCCGCGCCCGCACATCCGGGGCCGGAGGGCGCAGGTCGGTACCGGAGCGGGGCCGGGGCCCTGACCCGGAGCTGCTCGGCCCCGGCCCGCCGGGCTGCCCGTGGCTCTGCCCCTGCCTTCGGCAGAGCCTGTGTGTGCCCCGGGGCTGCGGTTCCCCCCCGCCCTCAGCCATGACAACCATCGGCGACCTCCCCGAGGACGTGCTGGTGCAGCTGCTGTCGCTGCTGCCCGCCCGGGACCTGCTCCGCAGCTGCCGCCTGGTGTGCGCGCAGTGGCGGTACGTGGTGGACCTCAACACCCTCTGGAAGAGAAAGTGCCAGCGCGACGGGTTTTATCAGCAGAGCCTGGACAGGAACATCTCTGACTGGAGGGTCTTCTATATGCTCTGCCACTTGAAGAGAAACTTAATCAAAAACCCCTGCGCTGAAGGTTGGTTTCGTTATTTTAGCAGTTAAGAGTTTCCGAGAAGTCAGAGTGAGTCAGTGTATCCTGCATGACTCAACTGCTCGTGCTGCAGGACTGTCCAGCTGCTGGTGGAGCTGTGCTGGGTCAGATCCAGCTCAACACCAGCAGTAGAACTGCTGTAGGTAGACGGGTGTGTATTTACCAGTGCTTTGTGGTTGCAACCAGAAAAATCTGGAGTCACAAGGCCCCAGCACTGCAGACGGTGACAATTAATTTGCACAGCAAGTACAAGGTGGTAATGAAACCATCAGGTATTGGCAGTAAACGTTTGGGCAGCTGGAGAACTTTGTGTTATCAGAGACTTGACTAATAGGACTACAGTAATTCTACTTTATTGCTGACGATGAGTTTGTGATGTGGTCAGATGGTTTGTGATGTGGCACAGGTACCTACTGTGCCAGCTGCTGACAGCCCCATGAAAAGCAACCTAATGACAGGGGTCACTTCCAGGTTGTAGGAAAAATACAGTGGATCTGAAAACTCCATGTAGCTTAATAAAATTCTCCTGTAGCTGACTCTTTAATGAAAGCAGAGCTCCTGCTGGTAGCTGAAGTGAGGTCCTAACCCTCATCTTGGACACCTGTGTTTGTAGAGAAATTCCAGCGCTGGACAATTGACCACAACGGTGGAAATCAATGGCAAATTGAGGATCTGCCTGGAGATCATGGAAATTTGATGCCAGACCCCACAGTACACAAATACTTTGTCACTTCATTTGGGTAAGAACTGGATTGCAGTAATCTGGAGCTGGGAAACCTCCTTTCCCCTGTGTGTCTGCACAGGCACCATGCTTAGAAGGCTTGAGGCAGGTCACTGAACCTTAGCCCAGCTGTGGGAAAAGGAAGGAGCTTAATTAAACCTTTATGCCAATTAGTCTAAAGAGACAGGGTACTGCTGAGAGAATTGGTCACAGTATATGCCAAGTTTCTCTGTCTCTACCAGGAACCTCCTGTGATTTTTATAGTTAAAATCATCCACGTGGATTTTATAGTTACAATAACTCTCCTCTGCCAGAGTTGATGGGCAAAGGTGAAGGCTCTGGCAAACATAATCAGCTGCACTTACCTGACAGGGCTCTGGAACCTCCAGGAGTGGTAGGTGTGTCATGCAAACAGTGTCAGCAGAGGAGGATTAGCTGCTTTTACATGCACTAGGCAGTGGTTTCCTGTTCCAGTACACAAGTGCAGGGACCTCTCTTAATCCAGCTTGTAGGTAACTATTCTTTTTATCTGGGGTGAAGCTAATTCAGTTCATTTCCTTATCCAGTTCTGGCTATGGAAAAGGCAGGCCTTAGCCAGGTCAGGTTTGTGAGCCTTCAATGCCTGGGCAGGCAGTAAATCTGTCAGGGAAAGGACATGGACAGTGAGAGGGAAGAGATGTTTTGAGGAACTGTATTTCTATGGCTGTTTCAGGTTATGCCTCAAGTCTCAGCTCATTACTCTGAAGAATGAAGGATACCAAGATCAGCTGATGGATGAGATACGGCCTGAAATTGTAGTCAAGGACTGGTAAGAGGATGCACTGAAAACTAGAATTTCTGGTATTGGCCTAGAATTAAGCTAGGCCTGTGGAGCTTTTCATGCTATAAAATCAGTTCTTTATCCTTTGGGAGTTGTAGCTCTCAAGTAAAGCATAAGCTACATCTAAGCTTATTAAAGGGGTGCAAGGAGGTGGCAATCCTGGGAAGTTATAGAACTTCTCCACAGCTATGGGGATGACGGTCATTTCCGTGTACAGACAGGGATCTTCTTGGAGACTGTTTCTGAACCCCAGGGGGAAGTGAAGGCTGTACATACAGCCCTGGGTTCCTCTGCCTCCCCAGGTATGCTGCCAGGTTCGACTGTGGGTGCCAGTACGAGCTCCGGGTGCGGCTGCTCTCGGCTGATTACATCGTCCTGGACGAGTTCGAGCCCGAGCGCGTGATCATCGAGCAGTGGAGTGATGCCAAGTGGAGAGAGGTGAGCAGCAACCCCGGGGGCAGGAGCTTTTTATCAGTTTTGTGGCACTTGAGTCTTGCCAGTATTACTTGGCCAAAAGTCCCAGTGGACCTTTCTCTGCTCTCCAGCCTCCTCTATACAGCAGGTGAGTCAGTCCTTGCTGTTGATGATGCCAAAGAAGCAGTGCCCTGATCAAGTCAAGTTCCTTTTTAGGTGCCCAGGATTTTCTAGATAATATCCCCTGGGCTTCTGTGTATTCAGTCTTTTTAATTGTTTCTGGGTTTTACCTAGTTTTTGTCTAAATAACTAAGTCACAAGAGCAAATTGCTGTTTTATTGGATCAAACCCCTTTGTTTCAAAACTACTGTGCAAGGATGGCCAAGTATTGCAGACTTAACTTTTCTTAAACTGTTAAAGGTGTTTAACTGGTTTGATTTTCTGTAACAACCACATCAGTAACATTCACATTAGATGTTACTTATGTGACAAATGCACCTAAGAATTGAGCTTAATGTTAGTTTGACTCAGAGAACATTTCAGGGCAGAAGGCTGAGTGAGAGGCTTTTTCTGCCCCATCCCCCAAAAAAGGGGTATGGTGCACTTTCAGTGAAAGGTATCTTGGTCTCAGGAAAAGCTCAATGACTCACAGACTGTAGTTGTCTGAGGTTCAGGTGACTGCTGGTCTCGTTAGGCAAATTAAGAGGAACTCTCTTATTTCTCTTCAGATTTCCCACACATTCCGGAATTACCCAGCAGGAGTTCGCCACATCTTTTTCCAGCACGGAGGGCAGGACACCCAGTTCTGGGCAGGATGGTATGGGGTCCGTGTGACAAACAGCAGCATCACCATTGGGCCCCACACATCGTTATGAAAGCACAATAAAATGGTTTGCTTTACCTCAGGACTGTAACCAGGTGGCCTCAGGTGCACTTTTTGTCTGTACTCCCTGGGTGAGTGTCCTTTGTCCTGCCAACACAAGCAGCTTGTTTTTCTTGTTCGCAGCAGAGCTTGTTTTGTATTGAACTGTGTAACCCAATATAAAATGTTAAAGCAACGCCCAGCCTCAGTCTGCAGTGTTCTTGTTACCTGCAGGCTCTTGCACCAAACTCCACCTTGCTAATGCCACCTGTGGGTGAGAGGTCTCCCATGGAAAGGGGAGAGACCAGGGTACAGCCTTTCCTAGGAACTGACAGAGTCCACATATGTGCCAGAAAAGTGGTGAAAGCTCCACAGAAAAAGTACTTCCTCATTTAAGAAGGGGGGCTGGTTTGAACAGGACTCAGCCCAGTTCAACTGGGGTAAAACTTCATATTTATTGAAGACTACTTGGGACAGTCACAGTGGACAGACACTACATAAGGCCTCACTCCCCCTTAGCACGAGTCCATTACTCTCGTGGAACAGCTCCTTGCTGTCCATCCCTGCCCCTGTGCAAGGCAGCTGCCCCATCAGGTGAGAACTGGATTGGTACAAAGCACTGACTCCCCAGGGATGCACTGTAACAACACCTGTACTCACTCTCACACAAGTCAACATGGGAACAGGCTCTGGCTCCACATTCCAAGTCAGTTCTATATACAGTGGTAAGAGCACTTGAAATAAAGAGGCAGCAGCTGCTCTACATTCACCAGAAGGCTGGCTGAAGAGATGGTTCTCAAGGTATGGTTTGTGACAGATCTTACTCCACTGGAAGATCACATGAGGCTCGAAGGCAAGGAAAAGTTGAAATCAGGTGCCTTTGTGGGCTCGCTCCTCTACATAGAGCTGCATCTGGAGGAGAGAAACCAGCATCAGTCCTGTTTGGTGTACAGGTAGGTGAAAGGGGGAAAGCCTACAACAGGCTGAATAGGAAAGGTTTGTACCTTCCCCCATAACCAGGGGGTTATTTTATTATGAGGAGTCTTGCCCTGCTTTGATTACTGGCACAGACACCTGCAAGGCTAAGCTGCTGCTCAGCAGTATTAAAGTTGTCACCCCACAGCAAACTGCAGAGCTGGTGTGAGAGCAGACAAAGCTCAGAACTACAGCAGGTTCAGCCACCTCTTGGTCAGATCTGCTCACCTTTAAGATGTCAGATGTCATGGTTTTCAGGGGGATAAGCCGGGGGTCGTGCATGTGCACGTCCTGCTCGTCTGCGAGGATCCACGGGAAGTCCTGGGGGCAGGAACACAAGGTGTGTTACTGGCAGAGCCTGGCAGTGCTGCAAGGTGAGCTCTTCCTCAGTGTTAAGTGAATGGGAGAGTGAATGGCTGAGGAAGGAACTGGTAACTCAAACCTTCCACAACAGCAAAACTTAACACTTGCACAGTTGGCCCTAAGACTCAGCATAACTGTCTTCAGTTACAGCACCAAACTATGATGTCAACCCTCTGCTTACTGCAAAGGGGACACCTCACTTCTTTAAAAGATACTCTCAGCTGTCACGAGCTACCATGTTCTTCTGTCCCTTATACCAGCGTTTAACTGCAACTCCTGAATGCCTGGGGCATGGATTTCCATCCTGCCTTGGAAGTTTAAAGCTTGGCCTACTACACTCCCAGTTTCCATTACTAAGCAGTACAGAGCCATTGAAATAATTTTATACTTCGTTAGCTTTATTTATTGTGCCTTAGGACACATAATATAACTTGGCTCAGGAAAAAAAGTTCCCTGTATCTGTGCAAGGATTCTTAAAAAAAAAAAAAAATAAATCTTGGTTTAGAAAGTGATCTATACACACTTTGATATTTATTTGTGCCCCCAAACCTACTAGTTACTTGAATCTTAGTCTGCCTTGCTCCTTATGCAGAATCAGGAGGATCATCAGGGGATGAGAGCTGCTTTTTATTGATTAAATTCAAATACCTGTTCTACATGCCTGAGCACTTCTAAGTGACTGATCAGGCACTGGGCAGTGAGTGCTGTTACAATCTGTTTCAGGGTCTGAAGCAGCCGTTGTCTGCAGCTGTGGCTGTGTGGTGGATGTGCTCCCACCTCACCAGCACAAACCATTTTAACCCACTTCAAGAACAGCTCTGAAGTGCCTCACATGACACTAAGTGCATGTTCAAAACATCTGTCAGCCTTAACCTCAGAGAGAACAAAACTCTGCTCTGCCCAGTCTTTGCTCTGCAGCTTCCCACACACAGTCAGGTGTCACTCACCTTTATCACCTGGATCTTTTCCATGTTCCGTGTGGCAGCCTCCCGTGTGTGAACCAGAACTGTGAAGGTGCAACCTGAGAGAGAAATGGCAGGTTCCAGCTCGGGGGACAGCTCCCAGAGGATGGGCCAAGCCAAGCAATGCCAGGCATGAGGCTGTTTGGATCCGAGGGACGTTTACCTGGGGGGTTGTTGTCCAGCACAGCGTCGCACACGCTGATTTTCAGGATGAAGGCACGGAGTAACTGCTCCACGTGGGACAGCAGGGACTCAGAACTGTGGAGGACACAGCAGTTGTTACTGGCACGCAGCAAAGGCCTGGAGCTGCTCCCAGAACAGCCCTCGGAGGCAGATGTTGGATGCCATGGGCAAGCAGGAGTGGAAACCTCACCTAATGGAAAGCAGAGGCGGCTGGGTGATCTCAAAGACAAATCTCTCCACCGGGTGGTGCTCTTTATCCAGGATTACAACCACGACTTTCTCCACATCGTTCTGCAAGAACAAAGATTAGAAAAATCCCTTCCTTAAAACAAGCTGTGTACTGCCCCCAGTGTGCTCTGATATAGTGGGAGTGCACTCCCATTATATTTGTTGGGGCTCACAGCACAAGCAGTTATCCAAAGCTTGAGCTCAGATTATCCTTAGCAATCAGAAAAATTGCTTTTGTAAAGCCATTTCTTGCTGGATTTTAAACTGACAGCTTGTGGCTAAGGCTGAGACAGATGGGTGTGCTAAATTGTGTGTTTCTCTAGATCCTGTTTTGGGACAAAGGAGGAGATGCAGCCATCTCACTGCATCCCTCAGGGATGGACACTGAGGGAGGTAAGAAACACTCAGACCATTGGCCAAACAGAGCAGCTTTGTACAACCACAGTGTACAGCTGATCTAATTCTGTTTTCTGAATATGCATTAAGATTGTCTGTGAAGAGCAAGGAATACAAAACCTGCCAGCAGCCTCCTGGAATGTTTCACTTCCTTTCTCTTACAAAAGCAACCAAACTGTTCTGCCAGGACAGGTGCTTAAACTGGGATGGATTCAAAAGCAGAATGTTAGAGTGCAGGATGATGTAACTGGAAATACACACACATATGTCCTCGGGTGCAAGTAGGAGATGCAGCAAAGCCTCAGCTGCCAGAAAAGGTTACGGGTGTTGGGTTTAGTTTTGTCAGGAACTTTATCAGCTAATATAGTGCATATGGTAAATTAGTAAATAAAGGTTGCAATTAAGAGAGTATTTATGTTCTCTTACTTTCTGTCAGAGCCACTTGCAGTACTTTGGTACCTGACTTGCTCTCACCTTCTCCAGCAGTGGCTTCACACAGTGCAGCGTGTCCTGGATGTACTGGTTCAGCTCTGGGTGGCAGGACATCTGTAGCAAACACAGGGAACAGTCAGAGCTGTGTTTGATGTGAAGCAGGGCAATGCTAAAAGGGGAGATTTAAACAGAAGCACCAGTGTGTACAAGGCACTCCAGTCATGCTTCAAATACTGGTGAAAAATGCTGAGTTGCCCATTCAAACCAGCAATTCTTTCAGGGAAGGGTTAATCAGCTGAGGCAGATCACTGCACCCACACAGGTGTTGTCTATCAGGAATATACAGCCACAACAGCATATGGGGAACAGCATATTCCAACCATCCCTATTTCCTAGGAAACATGCTTTCCTGTTACCTCACTGCACAGAGCTGGGGAAGCCTTCTACTACTGCTGTCCATGACCTGCTTGTTCCATGAGCACTGCTGTATCCTCAGCTACAGGGCTGCTCTCCCTTATGACAGGAACTAATTTCCCTTCAAAAATGAGTTTGCACATTAAAACAATCACTTCCAGAGTATAAGTTTTTGTTCTAGTGACTGTTGACTGATCCTTGCTATTTTGCTTGTCCATGTGGCTGTCAGCTTCTGGGAAAATCTCCTACCTGGACAGGTACATTGTATTTTTTCCTCTTCTGAAAGATCCCAATGGGGTAAACTTCTCTGACGTACAAGATGAGGTGAACAGCCACTTCCAGGAATTCTGAAAGAACATCTGCAACAACTGGAAAACAGAAGTAAAGAATGCTGAAGAGGGGAGGGGGAAGGGGGGGGAAGCAGAGCAATACCATAGACTCAGAGGAATTTTTTTTAAAGGTATAATTTTTTTGTACATAAATTTCACCTGCATCCCCTTAGCTGCAGGAAGTTTAGGGACAGACCAACCCTCCAACAACATTTAGTGCCAAGGAGAAGGCTCACAGGGGCATCAGCTGCAGCTCAGCACAACACGTTACCTTGCCCAAAGTTCAGGTCCTGCCGTGTGAGGGTTGTCATCTTCCCCAGGCCCTGGAAGTAACAACAAAAGGAATGCTTATCCTTTGGCTGCTGTATTATGAACACAGTCAGCCCACGGAACCATCCACCTCTCCCATGCCCCTGCTGGCCTGCAGACAGAGGTGTGAGCACCCTCTGCAACCACAGCCCTCAGGGATCACCAGCAGTGCACAAACCACAGTGTTCTGGCTCACACCTCCAACTGAGAGATCACCCAGAATTTAATTCCTGCTTTTTTTCCACTCTCTCTCTCCCTTTTTGGGACACAGGTAAGTTCAGACCACTACTTTTTAGTAGCACAAGAAACACTGTTTTTTTAAAGCTTCATATTCCTTTCCTTTTCTAGCCCCCATTTCCTACTCTAACACAAAAAATTCTCAGTTTTATGGGTTTATTCCCACACCACCATCATGAACCAACGCTCGTCCAGGCTTGGAGCTGCATCTTCCACTGACACATCACCACACAGGTTCTCATCTGCTGCCATTGCAACAGCTTCAGAGTCTGTCTCTCCAGTCCCAAGGAATCCAAACCCAAATTAAGTCAGCATGGGCTCTGTCACACAGGATTATGGAATATCTCAAGTTGGAAGAGACCCATAAGGATCATGGAGTTCAACTCTCTGCTCCTCTCAGGACTACCCAAAACTAAACCATGTGACTCAGGGCATCATCCAGATGCCCCTTGAACTCTGACAGGTTTGGTGCCATGACCACTTTCCTGGGAGCCTGAAATTTGTGACACTTATAAAGGCCAGCACATTATTGTGCCAAATTGAGTATCATTGCCAACAGTCAAACAGCACACACTGGGGCTCAGCTTTCCAACAGCTTTCCCTACAGGGTGGAATCTGTGCCTTACACAATTTAAGCCACAGGGTACATAATTACCTACTAGACATTTTGATTTGTTTCACTATTTTATCCACACGAAAACTAACCACCAATAGCAGCACCACTGTTGATGAGCTGTGTATGTCTTTAAATGCCTCTGGAGCACCCTGGCTCCTCCAGTGTCCTACACAGACCTCTGCTGAACCAAAACCATTCCAATCAGCTCTTTAGACACCGATGTTCAAGCTGTTTCAGCTGCAACAAACCACATTTTTTCAGACTTACAAAGAATTAGTTTAACTTCACAAAATAGGGAGCTATCCTCATTTCCCTTTTTTTAAATCAGAATCCTATGACTGTATACAAAGACTTCCTGGAATATCAGTGATCTGCTACACTAAATAAAATTAAGATATCTAAGTATCTCTCTAGCCCTCCAGCCACAGTGACTATCACATTTGTACAAAAGATCTGTATCAGAGTAGCATAAACAATTTGTGTTTTCAGAAGTTTAGGTTCACGTCCTCACCTAAACATCATCCCTCCTTAAAGAGAGGCCCCAGTGAGGGAAGAGCATCCCAAGAGATCCACCCTTCCGTACAGTCACAAGGTTGGAACTGGGCACCACACACTCAGCAACTGTGCAGGCAGGGAGATCGTGGAATCACAGAATAGTCTGGGTTGGAAGGGACCTTTAGGCTCATCTCGTTCCACTCCCTACCGCGGGCAGGGACACCTTCCACTAGAGAGGTTGCTCCAAGCCCTGTCCCACCTCCTTGGACACTTGCAGGGATGGGGGATATCACGTAACTCTAATTCATCACGTCCAACCTCCCCGTGTCTGTACCCCGGGCCCCCAGGACAGCTGGCCCTGGCCCCAGCCGTGCCCTGCCCGCGGCTCGGCTCCCAGGGCAGGACGGAGCTGCCCGGCCCGCTCGGGTGCCCGTGACCCCGGGCAGGGGGGCTGGACCCCCGGGGCGCCCCGGCCCCGCTCCGCGCACAGCACCGCCTTTCCCCGGCATTCCCGGGCCCCGGACGGGGCTCCCGCATCGGCACGATCCCCCCGACCCGGTGTCCCCCCCAGTCCCGCTGTCCCCACGCCCAGTGTCCCTATCCCCAGTGTCCCCCCACCCCACCCCGCTGTCTCCCCCCTGCCCCTGCTGTCCCTGTCCCAGCTGTCACCCCCATTCCCCCCTGGTCTCCCCGGTCCATACCAGCCCCGCTGTTTCCTCCCCGTTCCCGCTGTCCCCCCTGTGCCCCCCGCTCTGTAATGGCCCCGCTGTCCCCCCCCGGTCCGTACCGTTCCCGCTGTTCCCGCTGTCCCCGCTGTCCCCCCGGTCCGTGCCGTTCCCCCTGTCCCTGCTGTCCCCCCGGTCCGTACTGTTCCCCTGTCCCCGCTGTCCCCCCGGTCCGTACCGTTCCCGCTGTCCCCGCTGTCCCCCCGGTCCGTACCGGCCCCGCTGTCCCCGCTGTCCCCCCGGTCCGTACCGTTCCCGCTGTCCCCGCTGTCCCCCCGGTCCGTACCGTTCCCGCTGTCCCCGCTGTCCCCGCTGTCCCCCCGGTCCGTGCCGGTCCCCCCGGTCCGTGCCGATCCCTCCGCCCGTTTCTCTCCCGCCCAGCGCGGGGGGGGCGGTGGCGGCGCGCGCGGGTGACGTCACGCGCCTGTGCCGAGCGCCCCCCAGTGGGCGGGAGGAGTGGGCGCGGGGCCGGCGCTGCCCCCCGAGGCCCCCGCGGGTCCCGGTACCCCCAGTCCGCCCCCGCGGCTCCCCCGGCACGGCGGGGCCGGGGCGGGGAGCGAGGGGAACGCTGCGGTCCCGCTGGGTCGCTAACCCGCTCCGCGGCCGTAACGCCGGGGAGTCCCTGCGGGGAGCGGGGGCGCGGCGGGCGGACCCCGCTCACCTGCGCGGCGGGGCGGGCTCCGCGCCCCCTTCACACACCCCCCCCGCCCCGGGGCTGCTCCGCCTTTGTCTCCGTCCTTTGTCTGCCCCGTCCGTGCCCGGGGCAGGCACTGCTGCTGCCACCAGCACCCTGCGCTCCCGCACCTCCTCCTCCTCGGCGCTGGGCACCCCCGCGCCCTGCAGCCCCCCCTGCACCCTCCCGCAGCCCCCCGCACGCCCGGAGCCCCTCCCAGCCCCACCTCCTCCCGCACCATGCACCCCAGTCCCCCGGGATTCCCGGCGTCCCCGGTTCCTCTCCACATTCCCCCACTGCCTTCCCCCTGTCTCCTCCTCCTCTTGCTCCTGCTCCTCCTGCTCTCGGGTTTGAACACCCGCTGCCCCCGGCAGAACTGCCTCCCCTCCGCCGCTCGCACAGCCCTGCCCTGCCCTGCCCTGCCCTGCCCTGCCTGCCGGGCTCCGCCAGCCCCGGACCTGCGGACAGGTAAGGCAGCGCTGCCCGCGCCGCGCTCCCCGAGCCCCGGGGCCGGCGGGGGATGCTCCGCCGAAACCGATTCCCTTCTGCCTTCGCGGGGGCTGCGAAGCAGTGCGGGGGCACTTTCCCACTTTCCGTGCGCCCCGGAGGAGACAAAGAGCGGGGTTTTCGGGGACCGCCGGTGCTGCCGCCGCCGGGACGCGCGCGGTGCCCCGGTCGCGGCGGCATCGCCCGGCGGTGCGAGCGAGCACCGATCCCGGACAGCGCCGGTGCCGGGGCGCGGTGCCTCCGGCCAGCCCTATTGTCATCGTGCCGGGAGCGGGCTTCGGGCTCTCCCGCTGCCGCCCGGGTCCCTCAGCGCCCGGTGCAGCGCCGCGCGCCCCGCAGGGTCACTGCTACTTCGGGGAGTCCTGCAAGCCCCCTCCCGAGATGGCTCTGCCCTTCCCTGGGAGCGAAGTCGCCTCGGACAGAGGCACCGTCCCTCTCGCAGGGGCTGAGCCCCTCGCACAAGCCACGGGCATGTCCCGGCTCCGGCCAGAGCTGCCGAGGGGCGAAGGAAGCTTTTCCCACGGAGTCATTGTACTTGCAGAGCCGTGCGCTGCCAGGCACCGAGCCCCTGGGCACCCGCGGGGTGTTCTCTGCTCTTCCTCTGTTGATAAAAGTGAGATCTCATTTCTGAATTAAATCAATTTGGCACCAGTTAATGGCTTATTACAGTTGGTAATTCATCACGTAGGATTTAAGTGACACTTATCCAATTCACACCTGAAGTCTTCCGTCAACTGGAGGGTTTAATGGAAGTGGTTTTGTATTCCCATCTCCTCTCCCTTGCAGAAGGAGGTATTAATTCTACACATTTGGTTCAAAGTGAGAATGTCATGCAAGGAAAAATGTTGAAAGCACAGCCCAACTCTTCTGCCAGTCAGGACACATCCACGTCTCCCCCCAGAGAAGATCAGGGCAAATCTGCCCCCATTCTTCCCTGTCACACTGGCAGGGGCTTTCCGGCCGGGTGAGCAATGACCTTTGCTATTGATTGTGTCCCATTTGTCACCAGGCATTGTGCATGAAACTGGAGAGTCTTCTCTGCCGTGCTGACAGCCAGCGACTATATCTTGGATGCTAATCTCAGGCTCATTGCTATTTTAATCTCATTATTGGGTAGAGTAGACTCTGATAGCAGGTCGCCTGTGATGGCTATGTCAGCCACTCCTTGGAGTCCCAGAGGAAGCAGAGCAGAGGGTACTGCATATTCATTCACGTGCCCCTCTTCCCCTTCAATGCAGTGGCTTGCTGGGCTGCTCTGTCCCTGGAGGATGTCGTGCTGGGAAGCTCTCAGGGCAGGTTGGGAAGAGGCTCGGGAGAAGGGGTGGCACGGCTGTGGTTGAAGGTGAGAGGCATCTGAAGGTGTCCAGTGTCCATCAGAGCCGGGGTGCTGGAGCTCAGCAGTGACTTAGTGACTAGCTCACAAGCTGAGCTGCAGGAGAGGGAGTTCCCTGGGCCGTGCTGTGTGAACAAGTCACTTCTGCCCTGATTAGGAGGGCAGAGAGCCAGAGCTGACCAGTGAGGGGAGTCCCAGCTCCAGCCCTTCAACTGATGTTGGGTGAATCACATTTCAAGTGCTCATGGATACGAATGACCCCAGGGAGATTTTTCTGAAGGCACAAGGGCACCTACAGCTACCCCTTAACCCCCTGCAAGCCCGAATCTCTCTGTTGTCTCTTGTGCCAGTAGTGTGTTAGTGAATTGGCCCCTTTCTACGATGGGGTGCTGTTTGGGGATGGCAGGGAGGGAGGGAAAACAACACAGGCAAAGGAAAGCAGATGTTTCAAAGGGTGGGGACAATATTCAAGTAACCTAAATATCAGCAGAGGGGAAATCTCTCACACTACAGTCATGAGGGACAAAGAAACTGCGGAGTCAGGTAAATATGAAAGGCAAAGTAAGGAGGAAAGGTGACAATAGATACAGAAAACCTAAGAAAGGAGGGCAGCTCTGAAGAGGAACCCAAAAGGACTGGAGATCTGTGAGCAGGGAATTCTGCAGTTCTGACATCCCAACGATGTCTGTACCAGCAGGGGAAAAAAATTCCCTATAAATTGAGTATGCAAGAAGTGTTGGAGAGAATAAAAGTGTAACTACTTTTGCCCTGGGGAGGAAAAAAGAAGGGTGAATGTAAGATTACCTGCCTGCTTTGGGGGACCCTAGAAAGCTGGAAGGGAGCCTTTAGAAAATGGGAAGGTCTCTTGGCAGATTGTTTATGAAGCTTCCCAGCATTTGCCTCCAGAAACAGAAAAACAGATGGAAAGAAACCCAGCAGGGAAGTGAAATCTCATTTATCTGCACAATGCCATCCTCCTGGCTCCAGCCAGCTCTCTGCATGTCAGCTACCATAGAGCCTACCCCGTCCATTCTGCTCCAGGCCTTCCCAAGCCCATCCATCACCCTTTGGCTTCTTATTTACAGGCAGCCTGGCACACGAAGCCGGGTTTATTGTCTGTCATCCCTGCCACACAGGCACATACACACAACACCCATGTGGATGCACACACACTCAGTCTATTGCTGCAGCTTGGGATTGTCTGGAGTCCAGGAAATCTTTATGCACGTCTGCCAAAGACTGAGCTTATCGGAGCCAAAAAGAAATCTGGCCCAGCATACGTGCTTGGGTCTAGCTTGGTTCAGCCCTTGAGCATACAAACTGCATCATTTGCAGTCTGGGGTGCTAAAGGATCTTGACAGTCTCCCAGTTCAAGGGTTTTGTTCCTCTTGGCTGTGACATGAAGAACATATGTGAGAAGTTAAAGCTATGGCTGTCAGGTATAACGTGAGATACATGAATGAAGGTGGATCATCTGATGTTGCTGCTTTGTGAAATACAGAACAAATGCAGTATGGGCAGTTTCAGAGCCTATTTCAGAGCCAAGGTGAAAACATGCCTGAGTTTCTTTGTACCTTCTCAGTACATGGCTGCCTTGCAGGATTATGAGCAGAGGGCAGAGGAATAGCAATGGTATCAGTGAGTCCAGAGAAAGAGACTTCCCACAGGGAAAGTTACCTAATATGCAAAAAAACCCCCTAATTTCCCTTACAGCATTGTAACCATCCACTACTAACCCAAAATGGATCAGAAATAGTGGCTGAGACAGCACTGCAACTCAGTCCTGAGCCTGCACCCTGGGCAGCTCTAAGGCCTTATCTTTGCTGTACAGGTGTTCTTGTGAGAAGGCAGATTTGCTGCCTCAGGTGGCTTGTAATCCTGAGGGTCTATAAAAGAAGTGCAGGCATGGGGTGGAGCAAGGGAGATGTAGGTCTGCTGTAAAGAACTATGGGGCAGCTTAACTTGGCAAGTACTTCAGCTATTTCCTTTACTAACATGTGAACCCTAAGAAGAGGATGGGTTTTGGGCTTGTTGTAACGTGTCTCTTTGTTTATAGCAATTTAGGAAAGGCATCTCCTTACAAGGCCAGGCTTCTTTCTGCCTGGCAGAATTTCACCTTTGCAGAAAAGGTGCACCACAGTGTGAGAGCCTTGCTGTCACCTACATCAGCAAGCCCAGGGCTAGGTGGTCCTGCCAGAGGAGAGGGTGAAGTTAACTTTGGTGCTCGGACATTAAGGAACCTGAGCACTGAAAACTAGGGATGCTGTTGTGTTATCTAGCTGTGTCTGGAAGTGTGAATTTTACAGCCTTGGTAGGGTAAGAAAAATGAAGGAGATAGGAAGAGGTTTCTGAAGTTAAAGATAGATCATGGCATGGAAACAAGTGATTAAGGAGAGGGCTGAGACTCATTTGCCTCTAGCACAGCAGTGTTGCATTAACCCAAGGTACCCAAACTAGCCATGCACCAGTTTGGTTTAGCAAACAGCTCAGATCTCCCCTGACAACAGTGTAATACAGGTATTTGTCTGCATTATTAATGCAAGATTCCCAGTGACAGTAACACAGCATGTCAACCTGCCCCTCTGCCAGTGCAGAGATGAGGCAATCCGTGTGCTCTAGCTGCACTTTCATCCCGTGTCATGCCAACAAGACAGCTGGGCAGCTTAAATAAATGCCCCCCACACTTGGAAACAGACCTTCTGTTTAACTGCCCTGCAGCATTAAGCTGCCTCCAAGCTCCTGCTGAAAACCAGAATGTGCAGCTTGTGTGTGTCAGGTTCACCATCAAAGGGCCCATGTCTGTGAGAGCGAGATTGGAGACACCCTCACCCTCTCTTTGCACTTGTTCTCTCCTCTTGGTATTTTGCCTGCAGATGAAAAGGTAAGATGCTCTTTCTGGCTCTTTGAGTTGTTCTGAGTGATGCCTTAATCCAGCTGGTTTGCTCTGGTTTTTAAAGAGAAAATCCTAGGAAAAGAAATGAAGACCCCATGGTCTGGGGAAAAAACAAATGACCCCATGCAGAGCCTGCATGTTGCTGGGTTGCTGTTTTTTCCATTGGTTTTGAAGCAGGACTTGATATGCTTTGTTAATAGATTTAGCTGTCAGTCTGGTTTTCCTTTGTTCCAGGTAGCTGCCAATAAAATACTATTTCATAGTGTTATGCCTTCAGCAAATGAGCTTCCCAGCACCTCCTAAATCAAGCAGCAGTTTGTTGCCCTTTGTGACCAGTAGAAGAACCTGCTTTTCGGACACTGCATAAAGAAAAGGCCCCTGTCCTGCCTACCTCTTTCCAGGGGAGGGCTGAACTGAAAACTTGCTCCCAGGCTCTGAGCAACAACAGAGAGGAATGTTGGAAAGGCAGAATTGGCTGGTGAATGTGTGAACAGGCTTTTTTTCAGTTAATAGGATAAAGGCATCTCCCTCTAAACTCATAAGGTGCTTGCTGGGGCTGCTATCACGGCAGAGCTTTCACTCACAAAAGCCTCAAAACACTCCACACCTGTCTCAGAGGTGGAAAGGAAGAGCCCAGGCTATTCTTAGGGTGTCTCCTGTCAGCTCCACAAAACGGCTCAGAGATTGGCCTCAGAGGTTGTTACCTGCCCTTCCCAGGTGACAATGGCTGGTCAAACAGCCAAGCACCTGGAGAGGGAGTGCAAACCATTGCAATTAAGCAGCAAAGTGGTTCACTGGGTGAACAGATGGAAATCAGGTGCAGCTGGGATGGGTGCAGGAAGGAAGGGGAGGAGGTTGAGTGAAAAACCATGGCTGTAACTCTGACAGTATTTCTCAAGTGTAAGCATGGGCCTGGTTTTTTGGCAGTCAGTATTGCAGGGAACTTTGGCTTTAAGCATGTCTTCCTGCTGCCCAGAGTGAGAGGGACAGTCTGAGAAAGCTGCCCCAAAGGAAAAGGCTGCACTGGAAATGCTGCAAATCCCTTTCCCCTTTCTGTGAGAAATAACAGAGGAGAATGACTTAATTAGGGAATGCTCTGACTTGTGCAATGTCCCAAAGCCATGTCTTGTAACACAAACACAGGGATGAAGGAAGACCTTCAAAAATATGACAGTGAGAACAGTCTGCAGACACAGTGCTGAGGGACTTGGTCTCAATATTCTTTGGATTTAAATTACCCTCCCAGTGACAGCCTTGTCTGGTGGGGTGAAGTGGGACCTGTGCAGGGTCAAGGAGGGAAAGTGGGACAAACTAGAGAAACCTCAGTCTGCCTCCCTGCCTCTTGATCTTTAGACTAGCATCCCCTGCTCTGCTGACAGCAGATTTATTTCTCTGCTGTGCCATGAAGTATCAGCACAAAATTTTCAGCGCTTTTTCTTCCCTTGACCGATTTCAGCCACCCTGAAGCAGTGTGTGAGTGTGTGTGAATGTCTTTGGCTTGAGCTGCTCAGGGCTGTTGCTGGTCCTGCGAGGCCACCATCTGCCCCCAGTTTTGTTCATCTTGACATCTTCATTGCAAGGAAACCAGCTGTGAGGAGGGGCCAGTGCCAGCCAGGCCCAGGATGCCAACCTGGCAGCAAACAGCCCTGGCCAGACAGCTAATGCTGTGCCTGGGCTCAGGGACTGTGGCCAGCAGGAGCCAGCCCCCCCCCAGCCCCTCAGATGGTGGGCTGTGAATGGGAGGGTAGGGGGGCTCGTGAGGAATCAAAGGGAAATGTCCTGCTGATTGATGGCCTCATTTGCACATGAAACTGGGACCTCTCAGCCCTGCAGGCCCTGCACGTGTGTCTCAGCTGCTGTAGCCAGGGCTGGGAGAGAAGGGTAACCAAGGAGGGAATAACTCACTTCCAGCTCTGGATATATATAGTGTTTTTCATCTAAGTGTCCTAGGACTGAATCTTGATGGCCTTTACCCTTCCTAAACGTTGGTTGCTTATTTTTTTCTTTTTTTTTAATTGCAGGTGAGGCAGAGCACCCAGGATTATGGCAACTTCTTCCACCTTCTTCTCTCCTTTCCTCTTCCTGTGCGCGCTGGTTCTTTCTGACATCAGTCTTGCAGTCTCCCTGAACCCTGGCACAAAGCTCAGAAATGTTCCAGAGAGCAACAACCACCTTCAAAACCAAGAGATGTGGCTGCAGCAGCCCAAAATTGGGCACCACCACAAGCATGGCCTGGCTAAGAAGGAGAGGGTCCATGCCATGCCTTCGAGAGGGCGACTGGCCGGGGAAGAGACCCTCAGGATGGGCAGTGGAGCGTCAGCAGTGGAGGAGCTGGTGACAGAAGGACAGCCAGCAGCCCTGAAACAGAACAAGGATGTGTTCCTGGGCTTTGAGTTGCCCTATCCTGAGAGGGAGAACCAGTCCCCGGGCTCGGAGAGGGGGAAGAAGCAGAACCGGGAGCACCGGCGGAGCAGCCGCAGGGACAGGCTGAAACACCACCGAGGTGTGTGAGCTCCGGGGGCTGGAGGGGCACTGGGAATGAGTGTCACTGGTGTGAGGGCAAGGAGATGCAGCTGTGGCTGAGCCACATGGCTGTGTGGAGGGTGTGGGGGGTGTGCCTGCTCTGGGGAGAAATCTGCCAGACAAAAGAGGCACAAGAAAAAAGGAGAACTCCAGAACCAGAGGGGTTTAGTGCTGGCTGTAATTTTGTGAAAATGACCTGGTTTGCCTCACAGGGAGAGGACTCAGAGAGTCCCTGGGTCTCTCACTCAGAGAGTCCCTGGATTTTGAGGGGTTGTTTTGGGGTGGCCTGCTTTGTTGTTTTCAAAACATGACCAGAACTAGAAATAATACAATCCCCCCATTTCACTTGAAGACCAGTTTCTTCTCATCAGAGCTTGTATTCTTCTATGTTTATGCTGAACAAAAAAAAAAAAAAAATATAAATTTTGCCCATGTAAAATTGCACTAATGACTTTGAAATGTTGTTTGGTTTTGGCTGGGACTGCTTTCCTTTGCAGGTCAGGTTGTGGGTGTGTGTCTCTGTGGTATGCTCTGCTCAGTGTGGTAAATCTTGAGTTCGGTTAAAGCCAGACAATTTATGTCAGTCTGCACTGTGTGACAAGCTGGGTGTCACATCCCTGAGTTCCAGCTATCACTCCTCCCTACCTCAGTAAGAAGAGCTCTCTTGTTTTCTCAGGGGACTGACTAAACGACTCATGTTAAGCAATAAAGAGGAGTATGCAACAAAGCTGGTTTGAAGCAATATTTGCAGACTACAAACAGGTCTTGTTTCTTGGGTTTAACTTAAGGTCTGTATTTAAATTAATACTTATGAAAAACAGGGATAAGCCTGTGAAGATAGGAATTTCAATTTAGGAGCTAAAATAACTCACTACTAAAATCAAATAAGAACATATTCACAGGTATTTGCAGCAGCTTAATCCATTAGTTTAAAAATGGTGAAACAGGTACATTTTGTGCTCTTGAGACTAGAAGAAGACATCTTTTTCTTCTTAGGCAGGAGATAGACATGCCTTCAAGAAGGTGTAATTACATGTCTTAAACGTATGAAAGTCAAGCTGCATATACTCTGGACCTGATCTATCACTTTATTAGCTCATTATTTTGTTTTACACTGGCCTAAAGAGCAGCTCAGGGTTGTGGATGGATGAAATCTGAATTCCTTTGGCTCAAACCTATGGCACTCAGAGAAAAGGGATGAGAAAGCCAATGCTGCTGTGCCTGTTGCCCTCTGCAGGGAAGACTCCTGATGCTGGGCCGAGCTCCCTGTACAAGAAACCTGAAAGCTTTCAAGAACAGTTTCAGAACCTCCAGGCAGAGGAAGCTACAAGTCTGACTCCCACCGTGCTCCTCATCACTGCCCTGGACCAAGCTGTTTCCACGGAAGAGCCTCCTGTTCTTCCAGCCACCTCACCACGGTCACAGGTAGAGCTGGTAACTGCTCTGTCCCTCCAAGCCCTGTCTCTCCCTTATCTGTCCATGTCCCTTGAGCTTCACGGACCAGAGAGGCAGTAGGAGCCCTTGGCTGCAGAGCCACCATATCCTAATGCTCCTTGCTCGCCTTTTGTCCTCACATAGAAGCAGTGGAAACTTCCCCCTTGGCTTCAGCTGCAGCAAGGGAAAGCTCTTCCCTTTTGAAAATGAGATGCCAAGAATTCCCGATGGACAAGGCAGGGGTGGAGGGGGAATCATAAGGCCTTTATAATGTTTAAAAGCACCATAAAAATCTGCAAAGACTTCAGTGTCACTCCAGAATTGTAACCCGTTGTCTGTCTGGTTTCTTGCGGTTTGCAGGCCCGCCTCAGGCAAGATGGGGATGTGATGCCCACCCTAGATATGGCACTCTTTGACTGGACAGATTATGAGGATCTCAAACCAGAAATGTGGCCATCTGCTAAAAAGAAAGGTGCTAAACCTCCCTGTCCTCTTTCCCAAAAGTCACCCTTGTAAGGCTTGTCCCATGGTTAGTGTTCCCAGATGTGCTGAAGGACATGAGATCATAGTGGTGGGGAAAGAGAGAAGCAGCATAATGCTGATTGTGTTTTATGCTCAGTTTCAGAATGTTTCTCATTTTGGATGCATAGTTTGAGGGCAGAGGAAAAATGATAGATGGAGGGTTGAGAAAGAGGGAGGAGATTAGACTATGAAAGTTTAGAGTTCAAACTCTAGAAGTTTGAGGCTGTTTTTACCCTGGAACAATATTCTCTCCAGAATGAAAACATCAGCGTGAAATTTTCTGTCAGCATCTGTTTCTTTTCCATAGAAAAGCGCCGCAGTAAGAGCCCCAGCAGTGGAAATGAAACTGTGACAGCTGAAGGGGAGCCATGTGATCACCACCTTGACTGCCTCCCAGGTCAGGATCAGCTTGGCAGAGGCATTTCTCCAAACATGGGATTGTTTGAAATGTATCCTGATTCCTGCTGCTGATAGGAAGTGTCACCAAGGGAAGGGCAGGGCTCTCCAGGCCGTTGTAGGAACAGATGATGCCTGTGTGATGGAGCTGTCAGGGGTGCCAGTACTCCCACAGGGAAGGGGGTACATGAGCTGTGCTGACCCTTGTCCCTGTGTTGCAGGCTCTTGCTGTGACCTGCGTGAGCACCTCTGCAAACCCCACAATCGAGGCCTTAACAACAAGTGTTATGATGACTGTATGTGCACTGAAGGTGAGTCCAGCTCTTTGCTCTCCCCCATTGTAGTTGACAGCATTGACTTGGAATAATGGTTTGTATGTGAAAATAGGAGCTAAGCTCTGCTGCTCTTAGCTTAGCCTTTCCCTGCCACTGACTCACAGTGTGGCTGTTGAGTCATCTTGTTTTCCCTCATGAAAACAAAAATTAATCATATCTACAAACCTAATAGAAGCGGCCACAATACATTAACACTTCAGTGGTGCTTTCAAGTATCACAGGCTATAAAACCAGACTGTTTTGCATGACCTTGTGCCTAACGTGTCTTTCCCGAGATAATTTCAGCTGAGCTTGTAGCAATTTAGTAGATGTGGGAAGGACACAGGTGTTTGTTTCTTAAAGCTGTTTCTGAAGAACCCACAGCAGCCCTTGCTAGACAGGTGCATTACAGAGATGTTCAAAGGCACTCTTCTAGACTGAACATGGCTAAGGCAGCTCCAGGCACTGCATCTTGTCTGCCAGAACAAAACTCTGGTTGCCAAGTTTTGTGACCAGTGATTTGACCAGGTCATTCACCTGTTTTTACCCAGTTAAACAGGCAGCTTCCCTGGAGCTGCAGTGTTAAATGACAGTCTTCAGCTTGGCTGTGTTGTGTGACACCTGAAGGTCCTCGTCAGAGGTGCCCTTCTGATAGATTAGCCTAGAAAAGTGTTTCTGCAAGCCTAATGAGGGCTGCCCCAGGCCCTGCTTTATCCTTAAGCTAGTTATAAGTTGATGCCAAATGTGCATCCTCTGTAGCATTAAAAAGATCCCCAGAGATGGAAGATCCAGATAAGATAAGACAAGAGGCTTAGATAAGAGCAGAGCTCTGATCTTGTGTGCTCTCCTTCTGGGAGGCCACACTGCCCTGGGGGGATTGGTAATGAGGGGCACAAACCCAACTTTGAGGTAGCTGGTCTCAGTGTGGCCCAGGGACATGCACTCCAAAAGGCTGCTCTGTGACCTGTGACATCCTCTGGCTCTCTGGTGTACAGCTGAGGACAGTTTTGGGCTGTCTCATTATACAAGCTATAAATCCCCAGCCTGCCCTGCTCTGGGGGTGCTGGCACTGTTGCTATCTGCTGCCTGCTCTGGAAGGTAAAAGAGCTGCAGTTTCAGCTCCTGCCAAGCCAAATGTCCAGATCCTGGGCTACTGAAAATCAGGGCTTTTGTGAGAATTATTTACCCACAGGCTGTACCCCTGTCTGGCCCAACTAGCTATGCATTCTGGTGTAACAAAGTCAGACAATAGACACCAAGAAATATATCTATTGGTGCCAGCAACCAATTTGTTACCCTGACCAGAGGCTCCCATTGCCTTCCACTGCCATGGGAGAATATGTACTCATGGTTTTTGCAAATAAAATGCCTTTTTTCCCCTTAGTATTCATCAATGCTATATCAGATAGCTTCCTTCAAACCCTGCACTTTGAGTCCAAACCAGACAAATTGAAGGAGATGAGCAGTGAGGTTTGGATCAGACCTCCCAGTAATAGCACTTCAAAGTCTTTTCCCTCCTCTTTTGAAGCTTCAGGGAAATAAATAGCAAGGGGAGGTCCCAAGCTGTTGCTGCTGCACATTAAGTCCATAGTAATTTCCCAATGGAGAGATCACTTAGACAGTAATGGGAAGTAATAGGGGGAAACCAAGCAGGGCTTCCATAAAATCACTGGAAACAATTGGAATAATTCATTGGTATTTCAAGAAGCCAGTGAAACCTGCCTGAACCAATGAATCCCAAACCAGAACAGGGAGCCAAGCAGAATGCCAGGGCCCGGAGAGCAGTGCCCTGCCCGTGTGAGGCATTTCTCTGCCACCCCATCTGAGACAGCCCGGGGGCTGGCCCCAGTGCAGCAGGGTCTGTCAGAGGGCTGGTTGTGTGGTGTTCCTGCTGTCTGAGCCCTGGTCCCTCCTCACTTGTGCGTGTCTTTTCCACAGGGCTCCGCTGTTACGCCAAATTCCACCGGAACCGAAGAGTGACCCGGAGGAAAGGGCGCTGTGTGGAGCCCGAGTCGGCCAACGGAGAGCAGGGATCTTTCATCAATGTTTAGGAGGGGGGGACTCCTGCCCGGAGGGTCGGGAGCTGGGCTCAAACTGTTCATACCTAGCAATGGGAATTAGAGGAAAAAGTTGAGCAAATGACTGGAGCTGCAGGCTCTGGACATGCCAGGTTCCAGCTGGGCTGAAACTCATGTTATTTATAAATAGAGTGGCCTCAGCCTTTTCCATAGCAGACTGCATTCCCCCTGCCTTCCCTCAGCACATTCGTGCCACTGAGTTGGGTCCCCCTCTCCCAGTTGGTAAGAAATGATCATTACTCCTGCTCTGATGGTCCTGGCAGGAACAGGGTCTGCAGTTTCCTCTCTTCCTCTCAAAGGAGTTAAGATGTGGAAGATTGTTCATGGCAAAGGAAATATGAGCTTAAAGTTTACCCCTGAATTATTACTTGAGAACAAAGGTAGGTTGCCCTTAAGGATTGGAGGTTCCTAGAGGAGAGGAAACTTGTAGCCTCCAGACGGAATCAAAGATGGGAAATGGATGAGCAGGAACCTGGCTGTCTAGATGAGAGAGGACCCTCTGACAGAGCTCTTGCTCTCTCCCTTTTTCACTGCTTTAGACATATTCCCCAGCTGTTACACACTGCCACTTCCTACCTGTCATCTTTGGGACCATCCAGTCCCACTCCATCCTTCCTTCTTTCCTTTCTTGCTTCCAGAGAACCACCTGGTTTCTGCAAGGATGTGGCAAGACATCCCAGCCTGCAGCTCTCACTCATTTAGTTATCCTGCCAAGTCTGTTATTTTTAATGATTATTTTTAGGAGCTTTCTGGGGAAGTGATAGTTTTCCTAGTGAGCCAAAAATAAAGTTTTTGGTAACAGGAGATAGGGACAGGCTGTTCCATTGTAGTAAATCCTGTGACATGTTGCATGTGTGTTTCCATGATATGTAAATAAAGATATGATAGATATCCTTTGTGCAACTCTTTTGCTTCTTTGACTGCACACAAGGATGTGGCAGAAAAGCCAGTAAGGGAGCTGGTCAGCAGGTAGCACTGATGATATCAAGTAACCACAGAGCAATTGTGCTACTTGATAGAAAAATTTCTCTACCCAAGGTGGGGATCCAAGCTTCCCTCTGTCCTCACTCAAATTGCAGCTAACAGTTTCTGCCTGCTGTAGGCATCCAGATGTTTAAAACTTCTTTATATTAATACTTAATCGCTGACTTCAGTGATATATTGGAGCAACACAGGCTACCTGTGTTAAACTGCAGTAGTGTTAGTTGGTAAAAATGTTCTTTTCTACTGCTAACACTGCACTACCCTGACTTCTGGGGGGACACAGCTCTGTCGTCTTCCATATTGAAGAACCTGGAGATGTACAGCACTTTCTGTAAGAATAGAAATATTAGTCCTGGTGCTGAACCCTCTTTACATAGCCTTCCTAAACCCCTCTGTGTTCCATTTAGGTAGGCAAACCTCCATTTTGCACTCCTGTTTATGCTGTAGCGTCACTCTGCATTGTGTATTCACTCAAAGGCTGCTAACATAATACTTTGCATCTCTAATATAATGAGTGCCCAGTCATGGCTACAGAGAGGTGCTGTGAATACAACATCAGTTCTGACCTGCACTGCTAAAGGAGGAATTTGTACAGGAGCATTTGGGCAAAACCTACCACAGGGTTGCTTGTAGCTATTTAGATTTCTGCTTCCAGCATGACACTCAGCCCAAAAGGCACGAGTTACAAAAGGTGGTTTGGCTCCAGCTCGATGCCACGGCAGCAAGGATTCAGTTTGTTAACCCAGGGAGAGCAATGCAGCCCCTCCCTCAGCCCAGATGCAGAATAGTGGGTGGTGCTGCCAGTGCCATTGTCAGTGGAAGCATAAAGGGAAAAAAGGCTCCTAATTGATCACAGTCAATTGCAGAGCTCTCAGCCCCTCATCTCTTGTGACACCGATGAAAACCACATGCACAGCCATTGTCAAAAGCAGGTTTGATATCACAGTGTGGTGCTTTCCAGGGTAGGAGCTGAGATCTGGGTGGAACAGAGCAACTGAAAGGAAGCAGGAAATTTTGCAGGGTCTTTATCCTTGGTGATTCAGGTATTCCTCGCCCCTTACGCTACACACTGAATCCTAGTAGGATCATGGACAGTGTTTTGGTCAAGACTTTGGTGCAAATCCAACTACAAGCAGGCTTAAACAGCAAGTCTGAATTTTAAGCCAGAGCTTTTAGATGCCAAAAGGAGACTTGTTCCGTCCGCTCTTGCTTTTTCAGCTTTCAGTCTGCTATTTAACTCTGAATATAACGAACAGATTATTCTTAATTGGTGGGATTAGTTAAATGTGTAAGGTCAGTGAAAATTGAGTTAGTTATTGCCCATCAAATCATGGGATTACTGGATTTATTGCTCACAGTGGAGTTTCAGAAAGAGAGCCCGTGACCAAACCTCGTTCCCTCTGAATGAAGCTGTGGTGTTGCAGGGGTGGGGAGGGTGAGCAGTGGGCCAGGCACGTGCTGCACAGCCACAGCAGCGTGAAAAGAACCAGCCTGAATTATGTATCAGCCACATCAACCACTGACTTCGCAATTGCAGAGCAAAGGAAAGCTGTTGAGTAAATAACATGCCAAGGTGTGGAATGCAAGAGCAGCCTGTGATGTAAAACCACAGGGCAACATTTGTACAAGTCCAACCCACTTGTGAGTGTAGCAAAGCTTTTTAGTGCCGCTCTGTGCTGTCTCAAGGGCACGACAGCAGCTGCAGAGCGATACTATCTCTGGGTTATGCTCAGCAACTTTCCCCTTCTTTCCCAGTATGTCCCAGTCACACTGCAGTCAGTGACAGTTCTGCCTGTGGGGAGCATTAGGTCTGAACGAGAGAGGGACACAAATACGAAGTAAGTCTTGATTTATACGTTCTTCTCAACTGATTGCTTGAGAAACTCAAATTAGGAATTCACACAAGCCCAACTTCTCTACTGCCCCCAGAGATTTTAAGCCAGAGCTCTTGCAAGATTTTCTATTGTCTTGAAAGGACTTTGGATTGGGCCCAGACCAGCCATAGCAGGGCTCTGTGCAATAATTTTTAAAGCTAATTGCAGAGCATGCAAGAGAGAGGAGTGACAGAGTACCACACAAACTCCTGCTCTACAGCTACTGCTGTTACCAGCCAGTCCAAGGGTTACACATCATTTTAAATCCCTTCTCCAAGGGTGACAATCAGACATGGAAAAGAGGGGACAGCGTGCAGATTTGACATAATTGTCTCAGCAGCTGCCTGCTCTGCAAATGCTGTTGAATCTTGGGGATGTTGCTGGCAGTTCTCAAAATTATGACTGCAAGAGAGACAAGGAGTGGAAGCACAAATTAAAACACTTGGGAATCATTCTGTCTCAGGTCTGTAAGAGTCTGCATTCATTTTAGCTTGGGGGTGTTTTATTGAAACCCTCTCTCCTCCTTTCCTCCCCCAGTAATTACCCTGTTGTCAATCCACACTGTGTGAAAGTGCTTCAATTTCAAACCCATGCTACACCAAATTGGTCACGTCCATGCCAGTCACTCCCTGCTACATAAAGCCTGGAAAAAACATTGCTTGCATACTTTTTATCAGAAAAAATACGAGGGCTGTTGTTTTCTTGGAATGTACTGAGTGAGCATATGCACTCCTTAAACCCACTTCTGGTGTGTCAGTTCATTTTCTAGAGTGTCAGTGAATCTTGAAGAGTAGTCCCTCAGTGATACCTCAAAGCTCTACTTAGATTTTAGAAAATCAGAGGAGCAGCTTCTCACTGCTGAGATTGGAAAGGACTTTCAAGCGTGGTTGTCAAGATACCACATTAGTGTGACCCTCTCCACTCCCCAAATCACCTTGCCATAGCCTCATTTGCAGTGAAGTTGCAGGAGGAGGCTCCCCACCAGCATTACAAAATGCCTTCAGTCTCCCCTCCAATCCAGGTAATGTTTCTGCTTGCCTATTGTCCACTGGGATTTAAAAGGGAGTTTGTAGAGCCAGGCAAATTCTATGTGCCCTTCCTCACTGCTTATTCAGAAAGGCTCCATGGCTAATATATGTATTTGTGCTGAGCTGGTGCCTTCACTGCTCTCAGCTCCATAGCCAGGGGCACAACTGAGACACTGCTGTCAGCTGCAGCCTTTAGTTACCTTCTGAGCAGACCCCAAGAGAGGGGTGAGAAGGGCAGAACTATGAGGGGTGAGCTTGTCTCTATTCCCATGGGCCAGGTAAGGACAGCAGGAGCAACTGTATCAACTCCTTTACTTCCCTGTGGAATTGCTTCACCTTACCCACCAAGGGTAGAGTGTCCTGAAAATGCAAAGGAAGGCATTTCTGCCTTATTAGCCTCACTTTTATGCTGTCAGGAAGGGAGCCAGCTGTATATTAGGCTTTCACTCAGTCTGCACAAGGCATATCACCAATTGGCATAAAGCAGCTAATTGCTGGATATTAGTTGCAGTGAGCTGAACTCACCTGGACGAGTCTTCTAGTCAGAAAAATCTCCATATCCTGTTTCCAGTCTCCTGGATTGCCTGCTTCTCCCTGCAGCTCTTCTTTAACTTGCCGCTTGTCTTTCTCTCCATGTTTGTGTTGCTTTATCAAGCCTGGGGAAGGGAACAGAGACAATTTACAAGGTACAAGCAGCACAAGGCAGAGATAAAAACCAACCAGCCCCCAGATCTCATAGGTGTGAGAGACGTGCAAATGCATAATGTCTGTCATAGCCCTCATTGTTTTCACATCCACGAGATCATTAAGACATTTCTAAGTCCCTTGAGTGCATGACATGCAAGCCCAAGATATAATAAGCAGGGTTGAATTAATTGCACAATACATTGATGAACAAAATGAAGTAAAGTGCTTTTATTCTACAAGGGGAAAGGAATGCTTTGCGTTAAACAGCGGTCACATCAATCCCAATTATGGCTCAGGCTGCATAAATGATAATGAGACTGTCTCACTCAGACTGAGTGAGAATGCTGAAGGGAGCAAAGACACCCACACACTGCTGCATCCAAACAGTGCTTATCATTCAGCTGGGACAGTGGGATTTGCCTTTATAGCAAACAGTTCTCCTTTGACAGATACCTGTCCTGGCAGAAGGGCATCCCAGTGCACTTCACACCCAATACTGAGCCAGCAAAATGGCTATTCAGTCTCTCTTTACCCTTGCCCCCACTCCAGGTGTCCAATCTTTTTTTAGGGTAAACACCATCTTTTTTTTTAGGGTAAACCTTGTCCTTGATATTATTGGAACCACTAGCATTGATCACATTTGATGCCACTACTTCTGTGAATAGAGGCAAGACTTCCCTACAAGACACAGAAACGTGTCCCTGAAAGACACAGTAATGGAAATGAAGTCACAGCTGATGTGTCATGTGGCAATAGATGAATTATATTTCAATCTTTCATTTGAAAGTGACACATTCAGAGGTTCCTCAGGGGACTTTTGGTTTTTTACTGCTGTTCTGAGCTATGCAGACAGTCAGTTTTGTTCTGATGCTTCCTCTGGTTAGCATCTTCTAGGTTGTTTCATTTTGGCAATTAATGCCTTGGGAGATCTGGAAGCATGCTGCACACAAGCAGTCAGCAGCATTCAGGGCATGGTGAAGGACAAGCTGGATAGAGCTACAGTTGTGGCTTGCTTAAGAATGTCTGAGGGCAAGTTCAGCACTGCATGATTCTCATGCATGCTCTTGCTTGAACTGGAAATGGGACTGAAGGATGACTCATGAATTTCCACATACAGCCCTGCAATGAACCCCTGACCCTGCTCATCCCTTAGAGGCCCCATCTTTTCCTTAAGAAACGACAAGAAAGGAACTGACCTGGTCAGACATTGCAGTCTTACACTGCAGACAAGTAAAGCACATATTGGGCAAGGAAGGGAGGGTTTGAGAGGTGTCATCCTGGCTTTTGGGTTCTGTTAGTTCATCTGCCATACTTAGGGCTGCTGGTATGAACTGGACAAGGAATGGGAAGTTATACTTGAACTGTGTGGGGTTGGGTTGGTCACTTACCAACTCCCCTAGCTTTAAAATGGAATAAGTTTTCTTTCAGAATGAGAAATGAAGAACTTGCGATTTGTACTAGACCTTCATGCAAAGAGTTCAGTCATCTAGTTCTAGAAAAAAATCTAGGGCCAAAGGAAGCCACTAAGTACCTGCCAGCCATTCTAGGCACCTGGCACAACCCCGAACACTGACCTGAACTTGGCTTGGCTATTGGGTGACACAGCTGAGCACATTCAGCACCTTGAAATTGCCTTTTTATTGGTGTCTATCAACAGGTTTTTTGGCACTCCTCGCTTTTTGGTCACAGCACTGATGTGTGCACAAAAGTCTTCTCTTCCTGCAGAAAGCTGTTAAGTCCTATACAGGCCTTAGGCCTCCTGGACACTGATTACAGCCCAAGTGTGATGTCAAACCTTCCCTCACTGCATGGCGCGTGTGAGCAGCAGGAAGAGCTTGGCTGAGTGTTCGGAGTCAACAAACTAATCTGTGTACACTTTTAACTTAGCGGTGGCTTTGGAAACAGAATCACAGAATTGTTGGGGTTGGAAGGGACTTCTGGAGATCATCCAGTCCATCTCCCTGCCAAGGCAGGGTCATCTGGAGCAGGTGACACAGGAACGTGTCCAGGTGAGTTTGAATGTCTCCAGGGAGGGAAACTCCACAACCTCCCTGGGCAGCTGTTCCAGTGCTCTGCCACCCTGCACATAAAGAAGTTGAGGTGTTGAGGTGAAACTTGTGTTTTAATTTATGGCCATTGCTTCTCATTCCGTCGCTGAGCATCACTGGAAAGAGTCTGGCACCATCCTCTGACACGCCTTTGAGATATTGCTATGCATTAACGAGGTCAGAAGCTGTGCGATACACATCAGAGCCCCCAGACCAGCTCCTCGGCTGGAACCCGCCTGACAAGAGGCACCAGTCGGCCCCCAGCCCCCGCAGGCCCGGCCCGCTGTGACCGAGGGCACGGCGGGGGCGGTGTCCCGGCTCCGCCCGCCCCTCGCCCTCCCGGCCCGGCCCAGCCCCACGTGAGCGGCCCCGCCGGCAGTCCCGGGGCCGCTGCCATGGAGCTGCCGGCCGTCAGCCTCAAGGTAGGGGCTGCTCCGGCGGGGAGGGTCCGCTCCGGCCGCCCCCGGGGCCGGGAGGAGCGGGGGGATTGCCGGGGGGCTGCCGGGGGGGCTGAGCCGCGGGGCGCGGCGGCATCCCGGGGACAGGGCGCTTGGCGCGGTCCGCCCTCTCCTCTCCCATATCTCCAGCCTTGCGCCTGGTCCGGAGCCCGGCCGAGGCCCTGCTCGGAGCTGTGGAGGCCTCTGAGGAGGAAGAAGTGGTGTTTGGAGGCTTTTTTTCATCACGTGGGCAAACGCAGCAGAAGTTCTGAACGGCACGAAGCTGAGTCAGGGCAGGGGTAGGTTGGATCTCAGGAAAAAGTTCTTCCCCCGGAGGGTGGTTGGGCGCTGAACAGGCTCCCCAGGGCAGTGGGCACGGCCCTCAGCCTGACAGAGCTCAACAGAGTGTTTGGACAACGCTCTCAGGGACAGGGTGGGATTGTTGGGGTGTCCTGGGCAGGGCCAGGAGTTGGACTCGATCCTGATGGGTCCCTTCCAGCTCGGGATATTCTGTGAGTCTTGGTCACTAAACCCGTCAGGTGATGACTCCAAGGTTCACTCGGACTTCAGGGACATTGTCAGAGTGGCAACAACAGCTCTTAACCAGTGTCCCTCGAGGTTTCCAGCTCAGCTGACCAGAGTTAAGCCAAGATAAAACACTGTAGGAGATCCTGAGCAGGCAAAGTTTTTGCTTGTCAGGCAAAGTATCTTAGAAAGATGAGCCTGCTTACTTTGGGGTTATCATCTTGTAGGTAACTGAAATTGCTTCTCTGTTGGGGAGGGGAGGCTCCAGTTGAGGGCAATTTGGAAATTTCAGGGAATATCTGATAACTAGAGAAAGGAGAAATAAGAGACTTAACCACGGTTACGTTACATTTTTCACTGTGGGGAGAAGCACATCCTTCAGGACAAGCTGGAGGATGCTAAAATCACACTTTTTTTGCTTTTGATGTGGGTGTTTGATATCAAAGCCTTCCGTGCTACCAGACAGGTGACATTTTCCTCTATTTTTTTTTTGTCTTTCACATTTTCAAAGCTCTGAGATTTCTAGGTGAGCGTGCCCTTTTCCAGCTTCACTACTTTGTGTAACTTGTTTAGTACAGCAAGTTTGAGGTGCTTTCTATGGTTAAAGCTTTGCCCAGAGAGTGAAAGCTGATCACATCAGGTTTTTTTAAGCTGTGAGCAGTGGCCGTGGAGCAGGCTGCCTATGGGTTGGGTGTGGGGAGAGTATTATCTCAGCTACCATTATGAATTCAGCTTTGGACAGGAGGGCTTTCATGTGGCTGTGATAAATAAAACCTCGGTGTTCATATAATGATGTTTTCTCCCCCCTCTTACTAGTTCACCAAGAAAAGCAACTTCCCTTGTTAGAGGCAAGTAAGCAAATGGATTTTTCAAGGCCTGGCATGTGGATTATATTACATTCTGGGGACTTGCTGATACTTTGCTCTGACAAGTTTGGACTATTGTGTGATTCCCAGGGCACTAGGAAGATTAAAGATCTTGCCTTCTGCTTTGTCTTTTAACTTGGCTTGATTATTTTTTTCCCAGGCTAAAACAACAGTGAAAAGTAAGGACATTGCATTTAAAAGGTTTGCCAACACGAAATAGATGTTCTACCATGGGAGGTGGAGATAGGGGAGCTGAAAACCACAGCCTTTCAATTAGTGAGTCACTGAGACAACACAACTAAAATGTTGCCTTTCTTCTCTGGTTTCAGGCAAGCGTTTCCCAATCTCTGACTAGATAAGAGTGAGCTTTTCCTGGGCAAACTGTTTTCAGCATTAAGAAATTCCTTGTTGTTGAGTCTGGCAACTCTGGAGCTGAAGAGCTGGGGAATAGGGAGTTAATAATCGTACCTGCATCTTTGTACTGTTCCCGAGTTAGGGCCTGTTTCCCTGAAAAACACCACGAAGGTGGGAAAGATTCTTACTAAGAAAGGGCCTGGAAATAACACACACTGCTACTATTCATTGGCATGATCTGCTTACGGGTTCTGTGAGATTAGAAAGATGAGCCTCGTGATAGAAGTAGCTCCAAGAAAACTGCATGACCGGGCCGTGTTTGTGCCAGAATGTAGCAATATCTCAGCCTTGAGGCCTCTCTTTAAGCTACTTGCAGAGCTATAAAATTAATGTAGCAGGCTTTGCCCTAGAGTGGATGAGGAACATGCTCTGTTCTAACTAACGCTCAGCAAAACATGCGGGAAGCAGCACAGCCCTACTTTTGCCATGAAAACTTGACACCTGGGATCATTGCAATAATTATGGAGAGCCTCAAAATACAAAGTTTGACTTTGATCAAGCCTGGACAATGCCCTACAATCCGTGTGCCTGGAAACACACATTTTGTGCTTAGGCATTTTTAAAGGCTAGGTCACAGAATCACAGAATAATAAGAGACCTCTGTTCAACCTCCTGCTCAAAGCAAAGCGAACTGCAAAGTTAGATCAAATAGCTCAATTCAAAATTCAGCTGAGTTTTAAAACTCTCTAAGAACAGAGCCACAACAACCCTGTTGGATGGCCTGTCCCACTGCCTAACCACTCTCATTATCCCTCTGGTATAATAATGAGCAGCATCCTCACAGGTGGCCACTCATACCTATATTTTGGGTAGTATGCTCTCAGGTGAATATGTCACTCACAGGGTAGATGAGCTCACTCTAAAATAAAAAAAAAAAAAGTAAAATAAAAATTTAGATACAACAAGAAAATAATTATAATTTGGAACCATGTAAATTTTAACTTAGTCAAAATTCAGCGTTGTGCTATGGTCTGTGCTGAAGCATGTTTAAAAGAATTCCTGTTCCAAAGAGTTTCCCATCTAATGAGACCCAGGCAGACCCAGTCTCTTTTTATGCTTGGCAATTAGTTCCATCACATGCTGGGATTTGCAGAGGAGCTAGGAATTCCCCTTAGTTCTCCCCACTTTCCAATGGGATGCTTTTAATCACATTGTCATCCTTCTGCACAGAAGGGATGCGGACAAAGGACCCACCTTTCTTATTTTCTGCTCTCAGCCCTAGTTCAAGTCTTAGGAATTATTTTCTCAAAAGAAGAAATGTATGTCTGTCTTAGGTACAGACTTAAGTCCTTGAACAGATGGAAAAAAATTAAATTCTCTTGCTGTCTTATCAGGAGACTGCCTACAAATTATCTAATCTCACATGGTGACTGTAGCTTTTCATTAACACTATATTTTCTATGTTAAAGCATACCAAGACCACCAGCTAATTCCAGCTGTCATGTAAATTGGACTAATAACCAGGAAGGGAATATCTTGTTTTTATTTCAGCAGTCCCTCATACTATCAGCCTTAGATTACCTGACTTCATGCTGATGACTAAACATACTTCATAATTTAATAACTGCAATATTGATCTAGACAGCTTTAAAGAAAAAAACCACCTTGCCTAATTATGTTAACTGGTGAGCCTTGAGGGGTCTTCTGGGTATGTGACATGCAATTAAATACTACCTAATTAAGAATTTCCCTGATATTGTGATAGTCTCTTGAGTAAATGCTATTTGCATGTCTCCATTCTTATCCAAGAACATCTTGTATTTTACTGATTAGCAGCTTCTCCGTGGTCTCCGTGGTGCAATTTGGGAGAAGGGGAAGTGGGGGGGGGTGGTGAAGCATTTTGTAAGCTTTCATGAACAATTAAAAAAAATTAATTAATAAAAATCTGTCTGAGCCGCGTTTGAAGTTACAGCAAAGTCTGGTGAGTGCTCGGCAGCTGTGCTGGGGCACTGCAGGGAAGGAAGAGCAGAAGACAGAGATTTGCATTGTGTCGTGGCAGAGCAGTGTGAGCCACAGCAATGGGGTCACCCCCAGAGGTTTCCTGGCTGGGCTTCACTTGTGTCACAGCTTCTCAGATCACTCTCTCCTCGAGCAGCTAGTTTTGTTGTAAGGTGGAGCATGGGTAGATGTTTTAAGTCAAGGGATGTGGCAGGATGTCAGTAGATCTTAATTATTATTTTGTTAGTGTCTCAATGCTCCTATCTGCATACAGCTTTCCTGTGTCCACTGAGTAACTTAGGCTTTTGTCACTTCCTCATTTCAAGCTTTCTTTTTCACCTTTTTTGGTGGGAGTGTGCTTCAGAGGGGTTTTGTTACTGTGGGTTTTTTTTTTACACCAAGGTCAGTATAAATGCCAATTGGAGCCTTTCTCACAACTAGAAAAAATGGAAGATTGTCTGTATCCCATGGGTCCTCCGATTTGTCCAGGCTTCAGCCTTTCTTTGTTGAGAGCTGCTAACAGAGCTCATGTTCCATATTGTTGTTTTCACAAATGTTTAGAGAGTGAATATGAGAGACCTCCCTTTGCTGGATTGGCCAGCAGGCTCTGAAGGAGTGAGCACATGGATACAGAAAAAGCCTGAAGTGATATAATGTTGTTCCCGTTTGCTGTCTGAATAAACATGAGTTTGTTTATTCAGAGTATGTCTCTTTGGTTACAGAAATGGAAGAGTATGTCTCCTTGGTTACAGAAATGGAAGGTGCTGGTGAAGAGAATCCTTGTGTCACTTGTTACAGTATAGTCCTTTCTTCTTGGATTTGTCCCCTTGAGCACAAGGATCAGGATCATTAGGGACATGTGCAAAGTACAGAATTTGTGACAGCATTATCTTATTGCTGTTTAGAGCACTGTTGGCATTTGGGCCTGGTGGCTTCACCAGGAGTGAGAAGAGCTGTGTGCTGTGGCAGGATCAGGTTCTCAGAGTCCTGGAAGATACCTTCAGGTCTGTTAACACTGCAGTGAGGTTGAACCACTGCTCTGAACAGACTGGAAGGAGGTAAAAGGAGGATTTACTGAGGAGTGGAGTGAAATTCTGGGAGCTGCAGGCTCAACTATCCATGGACTTCTTGGTGATGGGATGCCAGATTGGTCATGTATAAACTGTGCTAGCCTAGTGAGTCAGATTGCCTGGCTGTCTGTGCAAACTCTTCTGGAGTTCCAAAATCAATAACCCATTTAGAAAAAGACTAAGTGGGCCCTGAATCGGCTGTCAGCAGACATGACAACAAGAATGAACGACTGCAGTGCAGCGCCACAGGAAATTCTCGGCAACAGAAGTGGAGAAAAATGGTTTTGTCTTCACTGTCCCAGTTGCCTCACCGGCTTTCTGCACTGGTTCATGGCTCCAGGGCTCTCTTCCAGACAAGATTGTGTCATTTCATGTGGATCCTCCCAGGGTTCCCCCAACTTACTGACCTGTCTTCCTCTCTGTTTTTTTTCCATAGGCCATCATTCTGGTGCACTGGCTGCTCACAGTGTGGTGAGTGATTGGTGCCTGGCCTGGGTGAGAAGAGGGTATTCCTTCAAACTAGGAATGGGACATTCTTGGGGAATCAGCACTCTGTGTCTGCCTGTGTGCAAGAACATCCTAAACCTATGAGTGAAGTGTTTGTATGGGAACAGAAATGAACACAGACTGTTGCAGGCTAATTGTGAATTTGGTCTGGGTTTTTTTGTCTTGTTTGGCAGGGGATGCATGAATCACATCTTGCCAGCCTCCTATGCCTGGGGAAATTTCAGTGTCCTTGCAGTGGGGATCTGGGCCATTGTGCAGCGAGATTCCCTCGATGCCATCGCAATGGTGAGTGTGAGGGTATTGGCCTCCCCCAGGCTGCTCAGGGAGAGGGTGGGGGGCAGAGTCTCTGAGCCAGTGATAATTTTCAGCTGTTCCCAGTACAGCAGTGAACAAGTCAATTCCCTGTTTGGGTGGGTTTGTTTTTTTTTAAGAGTGTATAAATCTATAAGCTCTGTAAACCATGGTGAGAAGCATTCAGTATCAATTATTTTTCTTCTCAGAGATGAACATACACGATTCTTGCTTTTTTTACCTGCTGTTGTGACTTGTAATGCCAGAGGAGGATTCAAAGTGTTTAATATGCTTGAGTGGAGGGGCTTTATAAAACCCTTCTCTGAACATTAAAGAGATTGGCAAACAAAATTAGACAATTCTGGAATACCTTATGAGAAGCTATATGACAGATGTGAAGAAAATGCACAAAATACAAGACCATTCATGTAGGAGTATCTCTCTACCTGGGGCAGTGTCAAGGAGTTAGCCATGTGTGATACTGGGGTGAGGGATGATTGTGTGAACACAGATCTCACAGGAGATAGATTCTGGCACTGACTGTTACTAGTAGGGGTTAAACCCCTGTTCAGCTCATGTCCCATTCTCTCTCCTTGTTCCAGTTCCTGGCTGGCCTGCTGCTCACAGTGCTCACAGACATCATTCACATCTCTGTCTTCTACCCCACACATGACCATCTCAGCGATACGACCCGTTTCAGTGTGGGCATGGCCATCTTCAGCCTCCTCCTCAAACCCCTGGCCTGCTATTTGGTGTATCGGATGTACCGGGAGCGTGGAGGAGAGTACACCTTTAACATAGGTAGGATGTTTCCTCTGCTCCCCTGTCAGTGTGGGCTGTCTCCTCGGGTGCTGAGGGGCCTTGCTCTTTGGGCCCTTCAGCCTGAGCCCTGTGCAGCAGGATTCTGCCCCTCTTTCAGTGGGGTGCTTACTCTCTCTTGCTCGTGTCTGTTCTCCCATTTTTTGGTTCTGGTGTGTCTTTGGCCTTAAATTTATATTCTTTCTCTCTTCTCATGCAGACCTGGAGTCCTTGTCTGGCAGCCACTTTGCCCACAATGGTATTGTGAGAGGCCTTTCCTCTCTTCCTCCTCTTGCATTTGTGTGTGCATGTTGGAAGCCTTTGGGTGTCCTTTCTTTGCCAACCCTTTCTTTTCCTTCTGGGGAAAAGTAGAGGGATTATCTCCTCTAGCTGGATTATGTACCAGAGGGAAAGCAGCTGGATTTCTAACTCCAAGCTTTCTGTGGGCCTCACATGTCCTTGATTTGGTTTGGACCTCCATCTCCTCCCCTGGAAAATGGGACTGATGTTTATCTCGTGGGGCTTTGCCTGGAGACACTAATTTTTCTCTTGGTTGCACTTGTTAATGATAGTGTGGCAGCCTTGCCAGAGAGAATGGGCTGTGGCTGGATGTTCTGGGTCTTAGCTTTACTAAGCATGCCTGGTGCTAGTTCATGCCTGGGCAGCTGCCAGGGATTGTTTGTTGTGTGGGAATTCATGCTGGCAAAACCAGCAGCCTGGCACAGCTCTGTTTGCCATGGCTGTGCAGGACAAAGGGAGGTGTCACTGCATTACAGTGTTTGGAAGCTGTCACTTGTGCTGCTTTGGGTGTTAGCAAAGATCACACTGCTGTGAAAAGAGGTGGATACCTGCAGAGGAGGAGAAGCCATGGAGGGAAATCATGGCTTGGGGCACTGTGTGCCCTTTGCATCTCTCTGCTAGTGCAGTGTGGGTGTCTTCTCTGCTTGTGAAAATCCAGACAGATGTGTCTTACCTGGGTCAGGAGGCCTGTGAGTCACCTGCAGTGCCTTGCTATGGGCCATGTTTGTGCCAGTTTTTATTAGCTGCTCACTGTGCTCCTCACTGGGATTTGACGTGTGTATCCCATGGAAAGTGTAAGTGTCATTGAGGAGTTCACCCCTTTGCTTGGAGTTTGGGAGGACTCCTTTTCAACCACACTATCCCAAACCAGGCATGGTACTGTCTGAGAGTCTCCTCCCAGGCACAGGGGGGAATTCAGACACTTTGTAGTTGCACATCCTCTCCTGAACTGTCTTTCTCTCACAAGATTTTCAAGATTTTTTCAAACTGTGTGCTGGTTTGTGTTGAATGTGCTTGACAAATTTCCTCTCATTTCCCTGCTATCCGGCATTTTCCTTCTGAACCCAGCAATGCTGTGTTTTTCCTAGTCTTCTGTGGCTCATTTTCTTTCTGCACAAAATCCCTTTTTGTTGCTTGGCAGCATCCTTGCTGCTTAGAACAAACCCCTCATATGGTTTGGTGCCTACCTGTGATTCTCCCCATGACAGGTGCCTGGTCCATAGATAAAGAGCTGTCCATGCACACTCTCTCTTCTTCCCCTGCTCATCCCCTGGACAGTAACATGATTTTGTACAGACAAATTGTTCACAGTGCAGTTGGGAGCACTGCTGGGTTCAAATTTAGTGCCGCGGTGTGCAGACTGCATTGTTGGGAGGAGTGGTTCAGGGATGAATCATGCCTTTAAATCCATGCTGTCAGCTGGCCATGGTTCCTGCTGCTTCTGGCTATGTCTGTTCATTTTCCCATGAGCTCTCATACACTCCTCTTGCTGAAATATGCTGTTACAGGAACCTGTTATGCTGCAATGGGGTATTGTGGGTCTTGCTTTGCACACAGCCATGAGGCTACTAAGAGAGCAGTTGGCAAGGAATGAAGAGACATGCTCAAAAGCAGTGAGTTTCCCTTTGTTGGAAGGATGAGTTTTTTACCTCCTGCCTGTGTAGTGAGGATCACAGAGGGCAGGTGCTGTGGAGCTGGTAGGGCAGCTAACGTGGTGTGCTCCTGAGCTGTTGGCTTCTCCTAGAGGATACAGTTTTTGTGCTTTTGTGTTGCTCCCAAGCTTGTTCTCTTCCATCTCCATGCAGGTGTCACCAGTGCGGGCCAGGATCGCAGCACCTACGAGCCCATTGATCAGTCAGAAGCGCCTCCCCAGTGGCCTCCCCCGGGCAAGGCAGCCCAGCCGCCCTACTGAGGCACCTGGAGCCCCAAAAGGACACTGCCCTCGCCCAGCCAAGGCTTCTGCTCTTCCTCTCTCTGTTCTCATGGAGCCACACCTGCTGCTGAGCAAACGGGACAGGATCTGATACTTCTTTTGCCTCCCTGAAGGTTGGGCAGATGGGTTCCTGCAGTAAGTCCAGAAGATCTCAGAGGTGTCACGTCAAGCACTGTGACTCGTTGTAATCCCAGTACTTTCCTCCTCAATCCCTCCTCAGTATGTGTGACTGGATGCACCTTCTGCAGTCTTCCAGGTCTTGCATTGTGCATCCTCTTTGATGTAAGGGAACCACTAAAAGTACCCCTGGACAAACTGTCTTTAAAAGCCTTATGGACTGCCCTTAAACAATACAGTTAGCCTGCTTTTATGCACATATATTCCCAGGAAACATCTGGGAGTTCTCAAGAGCTGTTTTTGATGGCGTTATTTAACTAAGATTTATGACCTCCTAAGATTTATAACTCCCTGTGTTAGCTGTGGTGGTTTGCACAAAGCTGGGCTTGGTATAAAATGTTCTTAACTGGGCCAGGGAGGTGTTTGTGCTCCCAGTGTCTGGTCTTGGGTTTTATTGACTGATGCTTTTATGCAAGTTGAATGTCCTTCAGGATACTTAAAATGACTGTTGAATGTAGGGTATAGATACTTTGTGCCTTGAAATGTCCTTTTGCCTTCAGCTGCCTGTCTTAACAGAACTTGAAATGTTACATTTTTCTAAGAAAACTATAAAATGAACACAGTTTTCCTGTGTTAGAAAAAGTTAAACTGGTCACTTATGTCTCATTTGAAAATATACATGTGCCTGAGAGTTTGAGGCTGTAGCCAGGCAGTTTGGGAGGGTCATTATGGGGAAAGCTCTACAGGGCTTTGATGGCTTTTAGTCTAAGCTTTATTACAACAAGTAGAAGGTACTGCTTGTAAATATGTGGGTGGGAAGGTGGGCTAGTAAAATGGGGATTGGGGAAGGGAAAAGATGGATTTATTTACACTGAAGAGGTGAGCTCCACAGAGTGTGACAAACCATAAACTCTAATGTTCTGCACAATAAATCTGCCTTGCTGTAGCTTTCAGGTAAAATTCTAAAACAAACAAAATCCCAGAAACAAATAAACAAACCAATTTCAACAGGATTCTCTTAGAGAAGAAAAAGACTATGTCAGCTTTGGCAGAATTCTAGTTCTAGGAAGATCTGTGTTTTTCTGAAGCAGGTTCATTTTCTAAGTTTGCATCTATTCTACAGTTGCATTTCTCTTGACAAGACTTGCTGCTGTGTTGATTCTTCAGTGACCAAGAGACCTGTTAACTTTGCTCTAACCTGCAGAACCATGCCATTTGTATTTTTAAAACCAAGCAGTTTTCTCCCAACTTTGATCACTTTAAACATAAGGAGATGCTTCTCCACTCTGCTGCACAAACACTACAGTGACCTGCTGGTGTACCTGGACCTTCATCATTGATACTAGGACCAAGAACATGGTAAATGCCACAAAAGTGTGATATTTGTGTTTACTCTCACAGGATGAGTGTTGTGCATTCATTCTTTTCAAGCTGCCGTGCCACAGAGCACAGGAATAGGAATCTGTCTGTTCTTGTGACCAGATGGGGAAGGAAGAACAGGTAGGCAGAAACTTCTGGGGCTCGTGGAGTTTCACAGCCTTTATGTTAGTGGTTTTTTTCAGCTCTTTAGAACTGTATAGTGTCAGCACAGATCCCTGAATAACACATTTAAATGCTCAGGCTTTTTCTTCCCTAGACCAATGAACCACAAACAGAAAATCACTGCTTTAAATGCAGTGTTTTTTGCGTGTTTGCACGATGAGTTATATTTAGTGAGGCCTTCCCAGCCATTCTCCACTGGAAATGCCCATCTAGCTGACCTGCTGTGTGCTTTTCTGTGGAGAATTTGGCACATCTGGGAGCTCAGGGGAGCAGAGCAAGGCAGGATTTACACGAGGTTTGCAGTGCCTCAAGGATACCTATTTTGAGGAGTAAAGCAGAGAGGTGGTGATAAAACCAGGCCCCTCTCCTGTCTTTGGAGGAGGAGGAGAGTGTTTGTACTTGGTTTAGCAGGGTGTGAGGGGGATTCACGGAGCTGCTGTGCCAGAGGATGGCCTCGCAGATCCCGGGGCTCTCAGAGTTTCTCAGCGGGGTCTCCTCACCCAGAGAGGCGCAACGCTCCATTCGGGTGCTTTTGCTTTGTTTCTTAAAATCTTCAGGTCCTGCTGTGCCCTGAGGCAGCTCCTCAGGATCACCGGGGCAAGTTCCTCCCTCACTCCCTCAGGGGTGGCGGGGTCGGGGTGAGGAGGAGGAGAAGAAGAAGGGGGAGAAGATGGCGCCTGCCCTGAGGCGCTGCCCGGGACAGGTACAGCCTCACCCCGGGCTGAGCCGCCCTCACCCCGGCCGGGTCCCGGCTTTAATTAGCCGGGGGGTAGAGCGGCTTTCCCGCGGCCATCTGCAGCCCCGGTGACCGGCAGCGTTGCTAATCGCCGGGATAAGCTGCTTACAGAGCCCCAGCTGGAGCGGGCGCGGGGTCCGGGCGCTGAGGGGGACGAGGCGGGTTGTCCCTGCGCAGGAGGTGCTGACACGGAGGTGCCTGGCCGGTCCCCCAGGTCCTGGCGGGGCCCCGCGGTGGCGACTCTCAGAGCGAGTAAGTGCCCACGAGGAGCGCGGAGCCATCGGGGGTGCCGAGGGGGGCTTGGGGATGGGCTTCCCGCTCCCACCACCGCATCCCGGGACAGCGCTGGTGCTTGGATGGAGGCGCAGCTGGTGAGGGGGCACCGCTTGTGTTTGTGCCGTGGTTTGGTTTGTAAGGCTGAGCGGTGGGGAAAAGCCTTGTTTCCAAGGCACGCGAAGTGTGGTCTCGTTCTAATCACCGGTCCCAACTTGGAATGTGAAATGGATCAGCCTTGGTCTGCAGGGATGGGCAAACGGGCATTATGGCAGCGCTTATGTGTTTATTGTGGGTCTGGCATTGTTATCATACTGCAGAAATGGCATTCACTTCAAAGAGCTTGATTTCCTTTTCGTGAACTGTGCTATTTACTTCCTTTTGCTTATAACAACAGAAAGAACTTGATCATCTTTTATTTGCTTAATTGGATTTGTTTCAGGTTTTAAAGCATTAGTGTGTTTCTGCGAAGTGTTTATATAGGAAGCATGTGTTAAATGTTTTCGTTGGAAACATAAAAACTGATATGAAATCCATTGGTCATGGATTTTGCACTTCACAAAATGTGGAGTTTGCCTTAAGTATCTCTTTTGGCCACTGGAGAAGTTTTAAAAAAGCACTTCATAACATCTTGTTGTCTTTTGAGTAAGATTAAGTACTGCTTAGAATTGGTTATGTTAAAGTCCTGAGTGGCAATTTTGGGAAGGCAGACAAACATGAATGATTTTTAAAGGATGCTATTTCTTCCAAATCTCTATGAGACTGAAATTAGGAATGAGTGAGGTGAAGGACATACCCTAAAATAACCGTAGCAGTGTGTTGAGAACTTGGTACCTGACAGAAAGAACTGAAATGGAGAGCCAAGAAAACCAAATGAGTTGTCAAGAAAATAGATTATGTCCAGGTTCTTGAGCATAAAGTAGTCCAGGGGTGGGTGTTCACAGACTAAAACAGCACCGATAAACATGGTGGTTTCAGTCCTTTCACAATTTAAATCCTTTGTAACACCCTTTTGTGATACATTGCTTGTTGGCTGAATATTCCTGGGATGCAAAGAGTGCTTCCATGGAACACCAGTCCACTGCATTTTGTGGTTATACTTCATGCAGTGATGGGCACCCTAGGGAAGGCAGCTGTGCTTTGTCTGTTCACTCTGTAGTTGCCAACTTCAACTTAGCTGGAGAAAATAATGGGATCTTTCCGTTCATGGCACCCTCGGTGATGTATGAAAGGCAGTAACAGCAGTTCCCAGGGATAATTGCAACCCTGCCTGACTGTCTCCTGCTGCTTTAGAAGCTGAGTTTGTTCCCCAGTTTGTGGTGATTACTGAAGGAGTTTGCATGTGAGAGGGACAAGTGGGCTGTTACAAACAGGGATAACTGAGGCTAAAACGCTTCCTTAGACGAGAATGAGAAAAACACAGTTTGGAAACAGAGTGCAATTTGACAGGAAGCTTTCTGGGATTAGAGTGTGCTTGAAAAAGACAATGGGCATTGATTTCATAGGCTGTGCTGTCTCTTTTCAGATTGACTAGGGGTTTTAACATGATAGAGGTGTGTGTGTCTTTATACAATACCATTTTCACTTTTCAAAAGAGAGGTGGAAAAGAATGGTAGTTAGAATGACAGTGATTGACAACTTGCTTTTAGAATTTGAGGGAATGAAAGCACAGTCCCCTCAAATTGCACTTACCTGTTAGCAACAACTTGGGAATCTGTTCTCAGCATGAGTGTTATATGTATAACCATTAGACTTAGTGGCTAGACTGCAAATTAGGTCTCCCAGCTGTGCTATAACTGTTCCAGGTTAGGGGACAATGTTGGTTCTGTGGATGTGTAAACGTGGTTTCATCCTTTAGTGCAGACAAGAAGAAATTAGTCTGTAGAAGCTTGAACCTTTGCAGGGCTGTAGCATGAGACTTGGACAAATTTTCACTTGCTAAGCAGTGAAAGAGAACCTTAAGTTGAGGCCCTACCTCTCCTATCAGCCCTGGAGGAAATACGAGTGTGGAGGAGATTGGAGCTGAATTTCCAGTCAATGAAGAGGGGTAAGCATTGTACTCCATTGAACCACGTTGCTCTGACTTCTGTGAAAACATTTTCTTTCAGACCTGTTCTTGACTGGTGTCACGTAGATCTGGTGAGATGTAAAGCATTCAGGAAAAGCTGCTTTTTGTCATGGCAGCAGGATAATTCTGCTTTGCTAGCAACAAGTTCTTTTTGAGGCTGCAGGTGCATAATGCTGGAAGTCTTTGTTTTCCAGGTTTTTTTGTTGAGAGCTGAATCTGTCCCTTTCAGTCATTCCTGCTCTGCCAGACATGATTGTCTGCTGAGAAAAGGAAGAGAGTAGTGTCTGTAACACTTTGAGGACTGAGGCTGGTGGATTAGAGACAAGGAATTCATAAGGAAAGTACCGAAAGCCTTTGGCAAACTAGGCAAGATGTGACGGGAAATACACATGCTCCTTTGTTTATATTTCTTCTTCTTTTTCTTCAGAGCAAAGAAACGTTCAGAAGAACCTGAATTTTGATCTGTATTTTGGCACTAGAAGTCGAGTAGACATTTCTCATCCCTGGCTTGAGGCTGCAGCGTTCAGCGTAAGCCCAGGCAGACAGCAGCACAAGGCTGGTTGTGTTCCACACCTCTCACCTGGGAAGAGACATCCCAGTCTGAGACAGACTAATCTCTCCTGCCCTTCTCAGCTGTTCCAGAACACTGCCACTCAGTTCTCCAGTTTCTGCTTCCTGCAGCAGAATAGTCTCTGCTCTAGGCTGCAGCACGAGTGTGTGGCTCACAGAGTCCCCATCTTGATTTGTCAGTGCTCCCTGCTGAGAATCTCCCTTGCACCTTGAGGCTTGTGGTTTAGAAGGGAGAAGGAGCGAGAGTATTGACTTTCCTCAACACCATCAGGAAGCAAAGGCAGCTGGTCCCTGCTCCACACACACTCCTTGTCATCACTATTTACAAAATAGGAACAAGAATAGTGACTATCCAGTGGAAAACCCAACAGCATCAGCCTCCTGGCTGCTTCTTGTATGGATCCTGTGAACCCTTCCCTGGTCAATGCACATTTGTCATCTCACACTGCAGATTTCTCTCTTAGGGGTGAGGTAGGGGTGTGTCCCTCTTCAAAGAGCTCAAGTGAAAGTGTGAACGCTTGTGGTAGTTCAGCCCTGACCTTGGGGGATCTTGATCCATCTGGTTTGGACTCCTTTCAGTCTCTTTTGCAATCCTCACAGATTTCTGCTAGCTTGTACTGCTCAATCCAGAGGCTTAAGCAACAAAGTGCTTCGATGGGGATACGGGGCTCCCTCCCTCTGGAGCCCAGGTCTTCTCCAGTCAGTGGCCGTTTGTACTTAGCTGCTGATGATGCAGCTCCCAGTATCCTGACCATGGGAGAACATCTAGCTGCAGCAAGGACCAGTGCTGCCCAGGCAAGATTGAAGTGGGGTGTCCCCTTTGCTAAAGACTGGAGCCTTAGTGCAGTGGCAAGGGAATTCAGTCATGCAGAACCTCTCTCTGTCTCTCACAGATATGGATACATGGACTCAAACACATGGAGAATAAAAATTTCAGGTGTCATCCAACCACAAGCCCTTGCTTTTGGAGTGGGCTCTGGCAGGCTAGTGGATGCAGAAGCAGAATCCTCCTACAGTTGGTCCCCCTATTTCAGATTGCAGCCCCCGGCAAAGCCAACTCTGGAAACTGCTAGTCTTTATGTTCACACAAAAAGTCATTCCCCAAAAGAGGTTCTTAAAGGAGAAGAGACATCTAATGGGGCATCTCTGTGTGCTGAATCTTGGAAGGAAAACCTTCCAGCCAGTCTGTATCCAGAGGGTCTGCAGGTGTCACTGGAGACAGATTTCAGAGGGGGTCAGATGAACGTTGGTGTAGCCATGTATGGAACTCCAGGGGAAGTGTGTGTGAGGGTCGACTCTCCTCCTGGAGATAAAGAGTTTAGCCCAGGCCAGCAGCTTAGTGTTAAATCTGTAGAAGTCAACAACTCTGAACCTAGTGTTAAGTGCATCAAAGAGTCAGAAGATGTGTGTGACCCCAGATCAGGAGCAGCCAGAAGGATGGCTGTGGTGGGCAGCAGCCAGTCCAGCCCTTTGGGTATTCAGGGTGAAGAAGGCTTTGGTGAATATTCTCATGTAGATTGTATGAATGTGAGCAGAGAAGAAACAAACAAATACTCCTACCAAGGCAGCTGGAGGAATTTGGAAGATGATGCCAGTCTCAACCAGTCTGAAGACCATTCTGTGGAAAGGAATGCCAAAGAACCACGGTGCTGTGAAGAAGGGAGCCAGACACAGGGAACTGTGTCCAGAGAGGTGAGGGTGTGCTCACTGCGAAGCATCCCTGGTCACAGGTACTGCTTGTGCTTGTTTCTGCCACTTGCTAGAGGTGCAGAGCTGAGGTACAAGTGATGGGGATGCTTGTCCTGTAGTTTTTTCCTGGTACTGAATGGCCAGAATCTTCTCTCCTACGGTCCTGCTCCATCCCAACAGATGCATCTTTCCATCTCATTTCCTTCTTCCTAAAGACCAGCTTTTTAACTTGGTTTTTCTTGGGAATGTAAACACCTGTTTATGTTCTCTGGATCCACATGCTGAGGGAAAGCATTAAACTGGTTTTTACTCTGTGCGTGGTTGCAGGGCCCTAAGATTTCAGTTCTGCTGCGCTCTTCCACGTCTGAAGTATGTAAGAGTATTCCCAGAGCAATGGTGGGGCAGTGTCCAAGGCATCCGACATAACACCTGACTCTGAGGCAGCACTGCTCTGGCCTCCATCCAGAATGACTTGTGCCACAAAGACAAATTCTTCAACAGAGTGGAGTAGTGGGAATAATTGTGTGTTACTGTCTTTTGTCTGTTTGCAGGCCTCTGAGAACAGCTTCTGGTCGTTGAAGGTGAATGAACAAAGGTAAAAAACCTGTGTTCATGTGAGAATGTGCTGGTAGTTAACAGAGGAGAACTGCTGCAAAGGGCTGAGGAGCATTTGGTTTTAGGACTTAACCTACATTATTCTGCTGTGTTTGGCTGAGGGCCTGCGTCCCTTTCTTTTCAAAGAGTTGTCTCTAGAATTGAGTGTGATCTAAAAAAATAATTTATGTATCTTTTAAATTCTGTCTTCTAAATTTAGCCTTGGTTGTTGCTAGCAACAGAAAGCATTGGTACCCATCAGTGCTGTTCTTCAGTGCAGCAAATTCCAGCCTGCTCACTGCAGAGTTAGGGAAGGTCACGAGATCAGATTCAAATTTGTGACCTGTGTGTGAGGTTGTTACCAGTTTAATGGTTCCTTAATTTGAAGAGAGACTGTAGGTTTTTCACTCTTTAGAGAGAATGATTTGAAACAATTTCTTTACAGCCTGATGGCTGAACTCTGATTGCCACCTCCTGGCTGGTTTAACTTTCCGTTAGCTGGAGCTCACTTTTGTTTTTTTTCTTTTTAAGTTTCCAGCACTTGTGTGACAGAGAAATCCTAAGAAGGTGTTTCCAGACCTGGAGGAGACACGTCCTTTGGAAAAGGGCTGCAGCCAGGCAGCTCTACAGTGAGCAGCTGCTTCGGAAGGGCCTTGGTGCTCTGCAGTGGGCTGTGCACTGGAGGAGGACGCAGCTGGAGGTGGCCCGGCGGAGACATGCTAACACTCTGCTGGCTGCCAGCTTCCACAGGGTGAGGATGGGCTAGGGGCAGTGGGATGGTGCCATGAGCTTTCTGTTGTGCAGTCAGAGAGGGCAGAAATCTTCTTTGAATAGGGAGGAGGAAGGGGTACCCCGTGTGAAACTCAGCGATGGGGACGCTGATCCCAGTACTCTGCAGTTTGTTCTAATCTCACGGTTTCTTCTTCAGTGGAAGGAAGCTGTGGCAAAACGGAGCAAGAAGGAAGCTCTGCAGCCTGAGCCATATTCTTATACCCAAAGTTCATCAGCAGGGGGTTTTGGAGTAGGAAGATTAGCAACTATGACAACCTCAGCTCAGCATCAGCTTACAACAGGATACTCAAAGGAAGCGGAGCAGGCTCGTAGGTAAGCCAAGAGCATTCTCTTTCTGTTATCTTGGACAAGGCAAGCTTTACAAACACAGGGAAATTTTTTTCTCAGATGATGGCAAACTTGTTTCCATGTCCTTGGATGTATTGCTGTAGGTAAACACTGCAAGAATTCGTAACTCAGTTTTAAGAACTAAACAATCTTATTTCAGAGCTTCTGTGTACTGGTGTTTGAGTGTCTGACAGAAACACTCCTGTACTAATTCTTGGCTTCAGCTATTACCTGCATATGTGATACAGGTGTAAACAAGATTGGAATGAGGCAATACTACAGTACTCTAGCAGTTATAGTGTCTCTACTGTGTGTGGAGTGAGGCAATACTGAAGTCTCTTGCGGTAGTTTGACAGTATGGGGGTCAAAAGAAAAACCTTTTGTTGAGCCTTCTGATTCTGAAGGCAGAATAACAAGTCCAGAAAAAAGAGAAGTCCAAAAAGAGAAGTCCAGACAAGAAAGCTCTGGATTCTGTTCTGTGAGTGCCTTTTTGGGCAGCTGGATGTTAAAGCATGTTTGTGCCTCTTTCAGGGTGGAGGGAGAGCTGTGGACACAGCTTCGTCATAGTAAGAGAAATGAGTTCTGCTGGAGAGCTGAAGCCATCAGAGACATGAGACGCCTGGCTGGTAAGTACACACTCCATGGCCTTGGAACAGCTTGGAGATAATCACTGTTTCACCATGTTTTTTGGTTTATGTGTAGTTGTTGCTTTGACCTGACTCTTTCAGAACCTGATTCTGCAAACAGCTGGGCCAGTGTCTGTGGCGGTGGAGCGTGGCCTCTCACCGTGTCACACACCTTTTGCCTTGTCCCTTGTATGAATTCAGCTGCAGCAGGTGCTCTTGCTCCAGCAGCGTGAGCTGCCTCCCTTAAGTTCCCTTTCCCAGGCAGCTGGAGTTCAGCCAGGGAATGTTTGCTGTGTGACACTAAATTGTTGGAAGTTCTTCTAAGTTATTTTCCTTCCTGTGATCTCTTCCTGCCCTGCGACGCAGCAGCTTTCAGACTGTGGCGCCTGCAGAAGGAGGTGCTGAGCAAAGAGGAAACCAGGCTTTCGGAAGCCCGTGCCCTGCTGGAAAGGAAGAAGCTACGAAACCTTCTCTGGATGTGGCGTTCCCGATGCTTGGAAATGAAACAGATTTTAGCACTGACAACTCAAATCCAAAGAGCCTCAATCTCCCGGTGAGTTGAGGGGGGTCTATTTTTCATGTGAAAAGCCTGTTCACTGTGAAGATCCAAGGAATGACAGAGCCAACCCAGATGTGTTGTTCCATCTTAAAGCCACATATCCTTTTGTTTTAGGAGTTAATAAGGATGAAAGTAGGGATAGAAACATGAAAAGGAACTACTGTGGCCAGAGATGTTACAACTTGCCTGCTGTGCACTGCCAAAGCTTTTTGGTCCTGAGCTTTGATGTTCTGAGAGACCAAACCTGAGAGCAGCCAGTGTGCTGCTGTGCTTTTAGCATGACTGTGGCTTTTTGCTGAAGTAAACAAATAAAAGCTCAGGAGATGACAGCTTCTGTTGGTCTTTCCTGAACTAAACCCACTCTCAGAAAGAGACACAAACTTGTACACATTTTTTTTAATGTGTTTTTATTTGCCTTTGGTATTCTCAGGTGCTTCAGTGCATGGAAGGAGGCTGCTGAGCAGAAGGCACTTAACAGGTGCAACCTGGCTCGTCTCAGAGCAGTATCACTGAGGAAGCACTTCCATCTGTGGGCTGAGATGCTGCAGGTCAGAGAAGGTGATAAGCAGGCAGTGGTGAACCTCTTCCTCCTACAATGGAGGCAGCATCATGGTGAGCAGCTTGGGGTCTGTGCAGAATCTAAGACTTGGAGGTGCTTAGGCACCTTCTTCCTCTTCTTGTACAGTGAAAACCAGCTGAAAACAGCCTGATAACAGAGGGGCTCAGATGATACAGGGTATGAACATACCAGAGTGGGCAGAGCACTGGTTCTGGATGTGTTAGTGAAGCTACAGGGAGATTTGTTGATCTGCATCATAAAGCTAGCAGGAGGTCTTAAACCTCGCTGAGAAGAAGCATTTTGGGGGCTGGGCTGGTCTAAGCTGGGAATGCCATCTGACAAATGATTCTTGTTCCTTTATGTATCTGGTTAAGGAGCAGTTATAAGCTCAGAAGCTGACAAGAGAGTGACAAAGAGGCCTGAAGATCAGCCATTGTGGACTGTGGAGAGACAGTTTCTGGAGAAAACAGACTGCTCTTTTGATGACTTCTGCCAAAAGCTGAAGCTGCAGAGGGTGTATCTGCTGTGGAAAGCAAGGCTGTGTGAGCATCACAAAGCTGAGTGAGTGCAGAAGAGCCAGTTCCTGGAGCCCTGCCTTCATTAGTAGTGTCCCCTTGACTTTCTGATCCTTTTTGAAGAACCCCTTTTACCCCATTGATCATCCATGGTATCCCTTTTCTGTCACTTTGCTGTCTCAATATCTTCTGTCTCAGTTATTTCTCTCAGACTTTGGAGCAGTGTAGACTCAGAAAAGCTCTGAAACTGTGGCACCAAAAGTACCTCACGCTGAAGACAATTGAACAAAGTTCTAAGCACTCGCACAAAGCTGTTAATGAGGAACCTCTTGCCATGCTGTTTTCTGAGGACCTCTCAATATCATCTGGCTTTGACAGCAGTGCTGCAGCTACTCTGAACTCTCAAAGCTCATTGGAAAAGGTGAGGAGGCCTTGAGACATCCAGGCTGCTCTGAAGTATTAAATTGATGAGCTTTTTCAGGTGAAAATTTCTGCTTCAACAATATGTTGTCATCAGCAAACTGTTCTTAAAATTTAATGCTGGGAAGCACTGAATCTGTGGGGTCCTGGAGTTGAAATGGAATCAGAAAGTGTAAAGTCAGCGCTCTCTGTGCCCTTTTCTGGTTCATCATCTAATGATGTTGGAAGATGCTGAGTTGGTGAGGTTCCCTTGCACACTTGCTTCTGTTTGTGGCTGCAAGGTGGAAGGGATGAGGTATAAAGAGCCTTCTCACTGTGACAGTGTATATGCTCTTTCCTCAGTAGAGAAATATCTGTATTTCTCCATTCAGTGTAGAAATAACTTTCCCATCATGACATGTGTGCACTCCAGAGCTGTACTTGCTAGCCTGCAGTTCCTTTGGATGCATTCTGGATTTCCCTGAATCCTTGTTAGAAAGAGGAGTAAATGGCCTGGTCAGAACTGTTACCTGAGTGCTTCCCCACGAGGACACTCACCTCAAGTGGTCCTCCCTTCACACCCGCAGGAGTGCAGCCTCAGTGACAGCAGCCAGCACGGCTTCTCCCTTCTGATCTCTGAGGATGTCACACACCTGCCATGTCACAGTTCTTTCCTGCAACTCCACCAGTGCACAGAGCTGCCAGCTGAGCTGGGTGGGGAGCTGTGCTTGCAGACCTCCTTTCCTCTACAGAGCACTGGATCTGGGTGAGTTGGAGACTGGTTCTTTGGGATGCTGGTGGCAGTGGCCCTTTGTTTGGTCTGGCTGAATTCTTTCCTGCTGGATATCCCCTCACATCACCTCACACCATTTTTCCAGATACTTTATCCTTTTGTTTCTTTCTCTTTTCCCCCAACACTTTTGTCTCGCAGAAGAGATTGGTTTGTGGGAGATGAGTTCCAGACTTTGGTGCTGCAGAGTCCAGACGATAATAACCAGCTTCTCACCAGTTACTCTGCGTGGGAAGAGGTGAGGCCGGAAAGTGGTGCATAAAATGTAAATGTACAAGTGTTTTCTGCATAACCCAATTTAGCAAAGAGCCTTTGGGTTTCAAAATCAGCATATGGAAGGTCTCACTGCTGTTTTGTCTTTGTTCTTTTCTCTCAGACCTAAGATTTGGGAGGTTGAAGCTTTCCTCAGGGTAACTCTTGCAATCATAGAAGTCACAGCAGCAAGAGAAAGGGCTGAGCTGCACGGAATAACTGTGGTATAACAGCAATTCAAGGTCTTTTTTTGCCTTTCTGGTTTACAGGACTACAGTTCTGACAAGGAGGTGAAGAGTTGCTGGCAGCAGGCAGAGAAATGCTGCCTGCAGAGGTACTTCATTGTTTGGTCAGCTCGGACTCAACAGCTTGTGAAGGTCCAGCAGTACTTCAGGCACGTTCAGCTGTCTCGGTAGGGATTGTGCTTTCCAGAAGTTTCCTAAAGCTCTCTGTTTTGAAAGCTTTACACTTGCTTTAAAAATAAGAAAAAAAATTCTTTTCTAGCTGTGTTTTTTTGTCTTCAGTGGGAGTTTTGCAGCCCATTATTTTCTGGTTTTACCCACTTCAAAATTATTATATCTGAACACAATAATTTCTGGTTGGATGGGATGACCTACAAATTAGAGCAAGGCCAGCACTGCTGATAACAAGTCCTGGTAACTTCCTAATCCACTAAACTGGCCTTGCTCTCTACTGATTCCAGAGTTGAAGAGCACAACAGGCTTGGCACCACCAGGACAGAACACCTTACTCCCAACAACTTGCCCTGTCCATTTTTTCCCCTGATATTTAATGGGAAAAGGATGTTAACAGATCAGATGTGTTTCTAAAACTCCCTCTTGTATGTTTGTTGTTAAAGTTTCAGTTACAAGGGTGGGAATCTGTGTGAGTTGTTCCTACAGTTGGTGCAGTGACCTTTGTCTTTCTCAGAGCCTTTCTCAGCTGGCACCACTGGGTCGTGGAAAATAAGAACAGAAAAGCAGCAGCAGCCCTAAAACATGGAGATCATTGCTGCCAGATGGCTTTCAGCCTGTGGAAAAAGAGAATGGCCCAGAAAGTGGAGGTGGACCGGAGATTCATGTGTCACGTGCGCCAGGTCACTGCTGATGCCCTGAAGCGTTGGCATTCCTGCTGGCAAAGTGAGTGACCCCACCCCACAGCAGTGCTCCTGTCTTTAGGAGAGGGATGCTGTGGGAATGGCTGGGATGGAGAAAGCCCCACTCTTGGCTGTAATTCTGTGCACTGCTCCTCTGAAAAGGTGCATAGTAGTCCAGGGGTCAGTAAGTGCCTGTGTCACTGCATTTTTCTGGCTATCAGCAGGACAGGGGCCCTGCTGTTTTGCAGTGCTTTGGTAGGGAAGATGCTCCTTTGGCACCTCTACCTCCACTACCAAAGGAGTCCTCAAGCAGTGCATTTCAGCAGCTGGGGAGTTAAATGGAGTTCAGTGCAGCATTCCAAGTGTGAACATGCCTCCTCAGACCCAAGAGTCAGGTTGTACTTCAGCAGGAACAGGGTGTGTCTTTTGGGGTGGCTTGACAGTCCTGATCCTGTCTCTCAAGGGATTCCATGTGCTCTAAGTGCTACTTGCACTGTGGTGGCGAAGGAACACTCCCAATTTTTGATGGAAAACTGCCTTGCAGATAAGAGTGGAAGTGATCTGTGATCCCTTGCAGGGAAAACTAAAAAGAAGGTCTGACTGCCTTGCAGACAGAAAACTACAAGCTGAATTGAAAAGTCTCTTTAGCTGCTAAAGGGAGGACAGGAAATCTTAGCAAGTCTGGTCCCATTTGATGTTTACAGCAGATGTGTTCTTTGCTCTTGTCTGGGCTCTGTGATGGAAAAATCATTGGACTGAGCTCAGCAAGGTGGTGTGTTCTCTCCCAGGGAATCGTGCTCTGAGGGAGCTGCAGCAGCAGTGGGCTCAGCACAGCTGCCAGGAGAAGAAGAGGCTGGTCCTGCAGACGTGGTATTACCAAACAATGAAGCAGAAATATGCTGCTTTATTCTGGGAACGTCTTCTCCTGCACAGGTTTGTTTCCTGACCTCAAAGCATATCTGAGGGAAGCTTTGAGTGAAGAGCAACTTATGTAGCAGAGAATCCATTGTGTTCAGAGCAGAGCTTGGGTTTGAAAGTGCAGATAACTTGTGTGTAAACGGAGCTTCTGTAGGAGCACTTCCCTGGGGATGCTTCTATGTTGAAGAGTCTCTTATCCATAGCCTGACACTCCCCATCTCATTCTTCTCATTCAAAACTTCTTTCCAGAACTTGTGTTCAGTCATAGTTATGCAGTGTTGTATTTGTACCCTAATCAAGGGAGATGCAAACAAATTTGTGTAGTTTAAAAAATTGAAAGCCTTGTTTTCACAGGAATTAGTATTTGCTGAAAGGAATAGAGGGCAGAGGTTTACAGAGATCTGATGTTTACAGACTTGAGTCTTTTAGGATTCTGGACACAGTGCGTTGATTTTAATTTAATGTGAAAAGTTGAGTTCAATATTTTCTTGCAGCAAAGCAATATCCAGTAAAGCCTATGAAGAACCATGATATTCAATTCATCTTGGTGTTAGTTACAATATAGGTGAAGCTGTAGTATGGTTTGCAATCTTATGTTATGTTGCAAATCCCGAAAACATAAGAATTTAATTTCTTTTCTCTCTTAGCTGTGTTCAGTGGCTTTCTCACTGAAAACAGTTTTGTTTGTGGTTTATGTTGTGTGAGGCTGGTGCCTGGCTGAAGTGCAGTGAAGTGTCCAGCTTCAGTGAACCAGGAATTGTTCAGGTGTTTCTCTTTGAAATAACTCAGGAGGATAAGAACGATAAGATTATTTATGCTGAGGGTTCATTTAAGGCATGAGAAGTGCAGGTTTGGCCCTAGCAGGTTTCCTTTTGAGTTGCAGGGTCAGGGTGAGAGGAGACAAAGATCTGCAGAGGAAAGAGCAACTAAAAACCCAGCGAAACTTTGGTGGCTGTGATGCTACACTCACCCCACCCAACTGCATTTTCCTCTGCAAATCCATCTCTGTGGTGGCTCCCTGGTGGGAGTTGTGTTTGGGAGAAGTCCTTAATGTTGCTCCTTCCTGTTGAGTGTGTCACCACCATTAATCTTCCTTCTGAGTCTGCTTTGATGAGGCAGCATTTCTAATTTCTCACCTGGATATGGTACAGGCTGAGCCCTGTCTCTTCTTAGGGGGGCATTTTTCATGCTAGGATAACCTGCAATAGATTCTCTTGATCTTCCAGGAAGCCTGCCAGGCAGAGGATATTTACACCTCTGCCCCATACTGCAGTGGGGTGATTTGCATAATGAAAGTCCAAGTGGAACAAGGAACCAAAAGGATAAGCCAGGAGTTAAAAGCAGATTGGATTCTAGGGTGGCCTCCTGTGCATCAGCCTGCAAGATAGAGAGATTACTGTGGGTGCAGATTTGCAGTGCTGTTAATAGTAACTCCCATAGACATTGATTTTTTTGGAATAAAATTGTCTCCATAAGGATTCGAGTTGTACATCCCACGAACACAGGCCCTGAGTTTGTGACAGCCAAGAAAAAAACTAAAATCTGAGTCTTGACAACAAGCTGCTGTCTTAAATTCAGCAAACAGACTTCAGGAGTCTGCTGGGTTCCATGCTGAAGGAGATTTTAGCAGTTTTGTTCTCATCCCATAAAGAAAAAGCCTTCATCAAACATCACCCTTAAGGTCAGCTGCTGGCACAGAAGAAGATTGAAGACTGACTAATTTAATTCCTTTTTTTTTTTCTTTTGAGGGATCCACTGTGTGTAGTGGCAGGGCAGCCTAGGAAATGTGTTTATTTTGTAGACAAAGGAAGAGTGTAGTGTAATATTGGATTCACTTTCCTTTGAAGAGGAGGAAATGCTAAAATGGCCAAAGGGAAGCAAACATCCTCCTGGGCTTTGAGTAGCTGGGAGGTAACAGTGTTGGGAACCCAAAGTAAAATGAGGGCAAGTTTTCAGCAGAAAGACACTATAGTTGAGGAGTCTGAACTTGAACCTCCCAAAGATGAGGCACTGGAGAAATAAGTAGTGTGGAGAAAGATCCATAAATGTCGATTGCATAAGGAATAATAGGAACAGCCTTTTTTCATGTTGGCTTGCTTTGACCGTTTATGTGGGACGCTGCAGGCTGGGTGAGAAGGTGGGATTTGGTCTAAAATGGAAATGTGACTTCAGGCATCTACCACTTTTCTATGCTTGTACTGTTTTTCAGGTGCCTCATCACCTGGGCCCAGGTCACTGCGTGTAGTCTGAGGCAGCGCGAAGCCCTCTCTGAGTTTAAAAGGGTCAGAGAGCACCGTCTCTTACTTGTGAGCTTTACTGAGTGGAGGAACAAACTCTTGAGAGCTAAACAGAGGGTGCCAGGAGAGAGAAACCACAAGTGGCAGGCCCCCTCTCCAGGTAAAGCCTGTCACCGCTGGCGAGTGGCTGCACGAGGACAGCAAGCCCTGCGCCTGGGATCTGTGGCCACTGTCAAACAGGTAAGAGAAGATGAAGATCCCTGTGAGACAGTTATTCTTAACTGCCTGTTCCCTCGTGAAGGCTCAGTGAGTCACGAGGCACTGAGAATTCAGTGACAAGGCTTGTATAAAAATTTGATTTGTGGTGACTGCTTTGAAATTCTTTACAGACTGTGCATGCAACTTCATCACCATAATCTGGCACTTGCAGGAACCATCTGGAGCACAGCAATAAGGAAAGGGGACATTTTGACCAGAGATGAGAGCACTCCTTTCCCTCTGCTCGAAAGATGAGATGGGATAATCACTGTCCCTGCAGAGCAGAGTGAGCTGTCAGAGTTGCAGCTTTTTTCAAAGGGCTCACAGCTCGCAAACCACAAAGAGGTCGATTGATTTGGAAGGGCTGAGTCCTGCTGGGAGCTCATCTGTGCAGTTTCCAGCCTGGGGTCTAGCACATTAAAGTACCTGCAGGGCTGTGGCATAAATGTGTCTCTAAGGCTGGTTTGTGTGAGTGCTGTCTGTGTGCATTGTGTTTACTCTTGGCTGCAGCTGTGTTATTTCTGTTTGCAGGCCTGCAACTACTGGACCAAAGCAGCTGCCCTTTCCCAGTGCTTACGGCAGCGCAGTACCCTCATAGGGGCTAGGAAAAGCAGGAAGATGGCTCTGTCCTGGCCCCTGAGTAAGAAAATGCTCCCTCCTCTCTTCCTATGGTGGGGCCATGTGGGGAGTGTGTGAGGAGGGAAGGGAAATAGTGCCAGCCAAATTGACTGGGATTTCTCTGTGGAGTAGAACCTCATGGTAGTCAAACTCTGTGGGTTGCTTCCATATTGAGCCAAAGGACTAAGGACTCATGGCAGCTCTGCTCTCTCCCTATCTAGCTCCAAGGTTAGCTCCTCTGTGACTCCTCTTTCCTTTCCTAGAAAGCAGAAGAGGCAGAGAAGAGGGATCAGCTCCAGCTGGACTTTTTCCCAGTGCCATTCAGCGCTGGCTGGTGATCTACAGAAACCAGAACAGGGCTGAAAGGCTGCGGCTCCCTCACCTGGTGGAGAGACCTGATGTGGTGGGACCCTCTCATGCACATGCAAGGATCGAGGAGAACAAAGCAGAGGTGGACTTGGAGGAGTGGGATGAGGAGCGTCTCGGGTAAGTGGGGTGGAGGGCTCTGGGCTTCCTCTGGCTGCTGCCATCGGGGAAGGGCTCCCTCGTAGGGCTGTTGGGCTGGTAAAGCTTATTTTTCTCCCTTGCCTGCAGGAGGAAATATCTGAGGTGGTGGCATCGCACAGTGGTCCTTTGCCGGCACCAGCGCGAAAGGAGACTGCTCTGTCTGGCAAGGGGGTGGCACCAGTGGAAGGAAGCCAGCAGAGTGGTGATACTGGCTCAGGTGTTGGTGAGTGTCTGCTGCCACCGGGGTGGCAGGGGTGGGTGTTACTGGGCAAGCCTGCTCTGCTTGCAGCCTGGGAAATGAGACTCGGGGGTTTAACAAGTACCAGTGTGCACCAGAAATCCTGCTCTGCTGCTGTGGATCATTTTTCCATCGTTCTTTTTGAAATGCCAGCCTGGCACACTGCCATATCTACAGATTTAGTTGTGCTTTGCCCCGTCTTACAAATGGGAAGCTGAGACAGGATGATTTGTGTAGATTGTCTGTGGCTTATGCAAAAAGTTCACAGCAAGTATTACAGTCTTTGTCCTCATCTGTGTTCCTGATACATCCCACTGGCGACCACAACCTACCAAGGGCTGTCATTTGGTTTCCTCTTCTCAGCCCATGCTCTGCCTGACTTCCTGGGCTTTAGCTGTGTGAGATGTGCTCTGACCTGCCCAGGGGACAAGATGACGCCTGTATATAGTCCATATTCACTGAGGAGCTGTGCTGGAGCTCCCCAGGGTATCGGGACTTAATTAGCCACAGGATTTGCAGGAGACAGTAAGAGCTTTGTTATTAGTCAGCTCTGTTCCTTACCAATGCAAAGTCATTCGAGAGGGACCCGGGAAGGCAACTGGGAAGCAAGGTGGGACTCAAGGGAAGGGAGGTAATTTGCTTGCCAGAGCCCAATTAATCTGTGCACTGGGTCTGTTCCTGGCAGGACCGGCAGCGGCTCATAGAAAAGACCTGGAGGGTGTGGAGGCGAAGATATTTGCAAAGCTATGTGGTACAGAATTTTTTGGAGGAGGAAGCCAGGAGCCTCCTGTCCCAGGTAAGCATTTATGAATTCAATGCTTCAATTCTGTGGGCCTCAGTGGACCAAAAAGCACCCCCAAGGGACAACTGGTGTTCCCTGTATCTCTCCCCATGCACAAAGCACTTGCTTGGGGAGAAGTTGAATACATCAAGGAATGGGACTTGCCAATAACAAAGGGAAATAGCTTCCAGCCTTACATGGGTTCATCTTTGGGTGTTTTTCAAAGCTTTGTGTCAGCAGGCAATTTCCCTGACGTGTGCCCCCTTCCCCACTGTTATTAGTGATGTTAATCCACTAATCCCCTGCCTCTGGAGAGCCCACTCAGGGAAGAAACAGGCTGCACATTGGTGCAGGAGGACTGTGCTGACTTGCACCCAGGGGCAGGCAAATCACTATGAATTTGAGTGAGCAAGCAAAGCCTTAGAACTCATACCCAGATACTCCTCTGCCTGCCTCCCGAAGATCCATGCAGGATTAGGTCCTGCTTTAAGGAGATGGGAGCAGGTACTGAAATTAGAGGGCAGGATGGACATTGATCTTTATATTGTTCTTTTTTCTCTCACGTTGATTTGTGCTTTGCATGTCATTTATTGGCTACAGGAGAGGCAGGGAAGGGCTCTGAGTGGTGAGGCAGCTGGCAGAGCCATTGCTAGAGGGAAAGCTGTGTTTAGGGGTTCTATGAGAGTGGCTGCAACCCCTTAAGGGTCACCAGAGTATTTGATTTGTCCACTTCCCTCTCTCAGGCCTTTGGAAGGTGGCAGCAGCTCACAGCATTCCAGCTCAAGGACAAAGGACTCTGCTGAATGGAAGGGGACTGCCTGCAGCTGCTGCTCATTTCAGGACACGTGGAGGATGTGGCTCCTGTCACAACAAAGAGCTGGTCCTGTGCAGTTGAGAAAGAGAACACTGCTCTTGTGATAAAAGCAGTGCTGCAGGCCAGAAGGGTGACAGCCAAAGGACAACCAGGAAGAGATGGTATACCTAGTCAAAGGTCCTCTTTAAAGGACTTGTATCCTAGCTCCTTAGCAGCATAAATGGAGAAGTTACTCCCCATTGTTGTGAGGTTTCACTCCCTTCTCCTCTGGACCCTGCTTTTGCTGCAGTTCTGATTAAAGGTCAAAAAACCGTCTTATAGGCTCTCCCTTTACTCAGTGTTTTTGTCATGGACAGGAGTTTGGTGTCAAGCAGGGGAGTAAGCAAATACATCAGTCTCAGAGATGAGCAAGAGTTTACCTGTGCTAGATCCTGATGATTCCAAAGTTTGGACTGTCCTGGGTAGGTGCAAACACAGGTCTTTATTTTCAGATTTGGCTCTTCCCCTGGTGGGAGATTCCCACATGGCTCCCACCTCCTCCCCCTGTCTAGGTCCATCAGCTCTTCATTAAGCCTTTCAGTGGGTGGCCAACCTCCTGACTGCTTCCTGCTGGTTCCTTTCTGTGCTGAATGGGCAAGGGATGGAGAAACCTGCTGGGAACAGCTGAGCACCAAAAGCTTTGCTGAGGCGAGACAGGCGTGTCTGATCCCCAACCTTCCCATTACTTGCCTCTGTGATTGATGCCCTGTAATTACCCTGGATATATGAGCCCGGCCTCAGACAGCTGTAACAAGAGGGTCTGAAGAATCTGGAAAAGGCTTTTCTTCCTTGCTTGTTTGAAAGAGATGCTCACAGCATGGTGGGGATCTCAAAATCCCACTGGGAACTGCCCCGAGGTCTTGTTTTCCTAGCCTGTGGTAGCTTGGCAGGATTATTAAGTACACAAAGCAGCCTCAGTAGCTCCACACACCCCTTATTCCAATGCTGTGGGGCCTAAGGCTGTTAAGAGTCATTAGGTCAGGAAAGATAGGCTGTCTTTCCCTACAGGCACTGGAAAAGGACCACCACAACTCCTTCGACATTGCAGCTCTGGGCCAAAGATTGTAGCTGGTTACTTTTGGTAAATTCCAGGATTTAAGCTTTCTCTGCTCTACCATGGAGCTTTGGCCATACTCAAGGCATGCACTGAAAGTGAAGGCAGAACTGCCCCAGAAACAATTGGTTTTCTTAAAATTTTCCCTTGTGCCACGCTGACTAGTTTGCAAACAACACGGGTCTCTGCCAGAGTATAGCCTAGGACAAGGGACATTTGTATTCACGTAATTTATTATACATAATTGAAGGAATAGTGTGATTCCTAAGTAGCTTAATCCAGAACTGGAATTCACATAGTCCTATTAAAAAGAAAACAGGAAATACAATAAAAGGAGAAAAGTTAAGGAGAAATATTGAACCTTCTTCTGGAGTGAGTGCAAAATAGCCTGATATGAGCAATTATGAAGAAATACATTTTAGGAGTGCAATATAAAAGCAATTTGACCTTCTTTTCCGGGTTGGTAACAGCTGAAATAATCCCCTTACATAGGCACAGCTGACAGGAGTGTTTCTGCCCCCAAGGCAGCATTTCTGTCATGGGAAAGTTACCAGAATCCCATGGAGTTTTATCACACTGATGCACAAGAGTTCTCTGTTCTTGTAATCAACACGGCCATTAGCAGCTCTTCATCCTGCAGAGCTGGCCTTCAGGCTCAGTCTGGAGCCTCAGCTCAGAGGTTCAGGTAGTTCTGGCTCTTGTTCAGTGAGAAGGGCTCAGGGAGCCTTTTTGCTGGGGACAGAAGAGCACATACTGTGGGTTTGGGAGTGTGTTGCCCATCACCAGCACAAGAGCTGCTGCTGCTTCTCAGTGGATGGACGGAGGAAGTAAGGGATTGTAAGAGGGATTTTCACTGCTGAGTTGGAGAGTTCAACAGCTCAAAAGTGTCATCCACAACCTGCCAGAGGCAGTTTTCGAGGGGGAAGTCGTTGTCCACCAGGTTGACCAAGTAATAGTTGTCATGGATGTACTGGATGATCATGCGAGAGGGTGACTCCTCCTCATAGAGCTTGGCCCACTGCTCGATCCACAGGGCAAAGGCTTCGTCCTGGCAGGGGAAAAAGCGTTGGCAGTTGTGTAACATTTTCACGTTACTTAATTTAGGACACCCAGTGTCACATGTGGCTGGGCCAGCCTGTGGCTTGCTTCTTCTCAGTAAAAATGGCAGGAGTTGAGCAAGGAGCCTCATGCTTTCCAGTCAGGGGGAAGTGCCCAGAGCTGAAAGGAGACACTGTTTGCAGTGCAATGAATGGCTCAGTGCTGCCCCTGCGTGTGTGTAAGAGGGGAGGGAGAGCCACTGTCCAGCACTCTGGGGCCCACTACAGTGACACTGGTAGTTCCCAAGTTACTGTGCACTTGGTGTTTGAGAAGAGCTTTTGCCACAGCAGTTCTCCTTACACAGAGGGAGCAGGAGAAGCAGTACCTGGACCTCTGCAAGCCAGTATTGCAACAGCCCTCAACTGTGAGAAGTGTCACAGACTAAAACCTAATCAGACACTGAATTTCACAGTAGTGCATCCAGCAGGAGGGAGGACTCACCTTCCAGTAGAGGAAGCTCACAGGATCCACTACAGTAGGCTGGATGATCTCCCTGCCTGGGAAGATGCCCCAGGTGACAGCGTTGGGTTGCAGATCTGGAGCATTGGTGATATTCTGGCCCTGCCAAAGGAAGGAAAACCTTTTTGAAGCAACTGCTGGAGGAGGAGCTGAGTGAGTTGGAACAAGTGCATTTACCCTCTCCTTGTTAACTCAAACAGCTGCTGCACAGCACAGCTGACTTGCTTTACTTTCCCTTCCCTTCATCAGCCCTCATGTCTGGCTTTGTTCATAGCGATATCTGAATCTCGGATATTTGCCTCTCTCCCCAGGTGGTGAAAGGGACGTGTCCTGTGCCCCACAGCCCACCTTGACGTTGACAATGTGGTAGTTCACCCTCAGCTCGTACTTCTTCAGCACCTTGAGCAGCGCCGTGACGATCTCGCTGGAGGCAAAGAACTCCAGGTAAGCCTGCAGGGAGGGATGGGGAAGGGGGAGGAGAGTCAGAGCCTTAAATCATGGCAGGACAGATAAATACAGGCAAACGAGGACAGAGCTGTGGAGTCTGGGCTGCCTTGCATGGCTCATCCCCAGAAACATGTAGTACAGAGGAGGGTTGAGCAAAGGGCAGAGCAAATTCATAAGAGAGCTGGGGAAAAAAAATAAATAACTGGGGAGAGCAGATAGAACAGGCCAGAACAGTGAGCTCAGGAAAGCTACATCCTGCCTGTTTTGCACCCATGCAAGCAGACAGGCTGGAATGAACTCCAGTGTAACCACAACTGCTGCACCAGGAAGCAGCCTGTGCCAGAGTGCTTGACCTCTATTCTACAGCAGTGTCTTGCCAAGGCAGCCCAGCCTGGTGAGAGCAGAACTCGGGGGTCTCAGCTGGGCTCTCCTAAGCACCACTCCCTGTCCTCATCTTTTGTTCACAATTCTCCCCGTGTGCTTATACAGCCCAATTCTGTACTTGCTCTGTGCTTGGCTGCTCCCAACAACTGCTTCCCCTCCCCCCATTTCCTGGCTATTGTGTGAGATGATGGATTTCCCTCACCTCGGGGGAATCTTTTCCTTTGAAAACATAACTGCATTTGCCATCTGCTGGTCTCTGGCTTTGGCGGTTTGGATCCCTTTTGAACGCGGCTGCTTTGTTTCCCAGTATGAGCCACTTGCCTGGCATTTACCTTGATGGGAGATTCCTATCACAGCCATTAGTGGCAAGGCTGTAGGGTCTGAAATGCCTGACAGTGGGAGGCAGGACTGCTGGCAGGCCAGGGAAGGAACCTGGCAGTTGTGTGAACAGCACAGTGCTGTGGGCTGAGGGTAATTGTGGAGAACTCTGCCTTAGTGAAGGACAGGCAGGGGAATTTATAAATGCCCAGTTATCACCATGAGAAGCTGGGTGGTAGAGATACTACCCCATTGATTCCCATTTTATGAAAGACCCGAGTGCTTTCTGCATGACTGAATGGGAGCAGATGCAGCAGGTAAAATGTATCTAAAACTTCACAGCCTTGCTCTAGAAAGAAGTCACCAATAATTACTTGCTGAGAGTAGAAACAAGAAACAATACATGATCTGAGGTGGGAGGAAACAGCCCTGAAGTCAGCCACAGAGATGACATAGCCTGGCTCTTAGGACACCAAAGGAGCTTTGCCTCATCTCACCAACAAGGCATTAAGATAAGGAGCAGGCAGAAAGATTATCTGGATGAAAGCCTGGGACCTCCCAACCTAACGGAGGCCAAACAGGGTCATAACTCTTTGCTGCCTAGCCCAGAATAGCACCGTACCTTTTGGAAAACATAGCCCCCACTGGGCCCCCAGCCTACAATGGGGTCTGTGGATGGTTTGCCATTGATGTTTGGCTGGGAGTTGATGGTCAGGATTCCTCGTCTGTTGACCTTCTCCAGCTGGTCCTTCAGAAGGTTGGTCTCAGTAGCCAGAGGGTCATCGTTCCAAGGCATGCATGTGACCTGCCATGGGGAGAAAGGGTGGCTCACAGTGGGTGTAACAACCCCTTCATTGCCATCTGGGTGTTGAAGGAACTCAGAAGTGCCCTAATGGCCTCAAACACACCTGCTTCAGGAGAGAACTCCCAGGTTTGGTTCACAGGGCAGGATATGCTCAACTCTAAGAATGACTGCTGAAGTCTGTAGATACCAGTCCTGTCATACTGTAGCAGCTTTCCTTTTATTTTGAGCCCTAGCTCTGGCTGCTGGATCCCCTTCCAAACACTGTCCCAGAAAATCCTTTTGGATAGGGAAGTGCCAATTCTTGTTTAGAAGAATGATGTAGTACCAGGAGCAAGGGGAAACATGCACTGTTGTCTGTGCCACACCAACCATCCCTTCCTGGGCCATCACTCACCCTGTGCCCATTCCTGTTGGGTTCTCCAGTGATGTAACACGTGAACACCTCAAAGACACTTTCCTCACCAGTCAGCTCTTCTCCCCACATCTTCAGAAGCTCCTCCCGGGGAGACTTGCTCTTCAGGTAGAAGAGGTAATAGTCCTTCAGTTCCCCAAAGGCTGGAGAGGAGGAGTTACCCCTGCAAGGGGAGCAGACACAGACTTAACAGGCCACTGAGGAAGATGAGCTGATTTGGTGGTGCAGGCAGGCAGCCACCCAGGAAGAGAAGTATCCAACAAAACCCACCTAGACACCAAAAACCTCAAGATCTTGGTGCCATTCTCCTCACCTCATTCAATCCGAGCAACTGGGGGCCACTTTGTTAGGAAGCCACCCGTTCAGTGAAGCCCAAAGTGTGCCCAGGACACCCATTAACAGAGACCAACTGTGCACCAGGCTTTCCTACTGCAGGGGACACTTACCACCGGCCATTGGGGAAGTCATCCCACTCCTGGGTCCTATAAATGTAACTCTTGGGCCTGGAGGCCCAGAAGATGGGCCGAACATCTTCCACTCTTCTCTTGGGGTGGGCACTGACTGCCCAGGGCAGGGGCCGCCTGCATGGGAGGAGCAGACATTAACACACTTCCTCTGCTGACTCTCCACTAGAGCCTGGAGGCCCTTCCCCTGGAGAGAGCAATAACAGAGGCTGAGAAGAGTTCTGCTTGCCAAGAAGTAGGACAGGAAAGTCTTCTTCCTTTATGGAAAGTATTTCTCACGCAGTTCCCTTACAAGATGCTCAGTAGGGGTCTGTTTAATGTTAAGACTGACACCTTTAATTGGAAAAGGTAAGGCAAAGCACTACGGGAAGCTACTGTAAGGAAAAAAAACAGCTGAGAATTGCCTTTGCTTCCTCTTGTCTATGCTGAAGCCTGTGGACTCAGAGAGAATTCCACATTCCCTTTATCAGCTGCAGAGAACCCTAGAAATCCACAGTGGGAGCTTACATAGCACCCAGCCTGTAAGAGGGGTTGTGACAGGCACCAAAAACTTATTTCTTCCAAGTGGCAGCTCTAAGAATCTGGATTTTTAAAGTTCCAGAACAGCTCTTTTAAAGCTACTTTACTAAACCAACCAACCAAACTCCTCCTTCAGCTGTTCCCTCTATTCCTCCCAGCTCTTGTTGGAGAACTACAGGAAGGGCGAACTTCTAAATGCAGAAAGGTGCTAAAAGGAAAAAAAAAAAAAAAAGGCAAAAAAGCAGAGTTTGTTTCCTTTCAGAAGGTGGGATGGCTGGATGGATGTGAAAGTGGAACTCACAGAAACCAGTACATTCTGCTCACCTGGGGTCCTCCTTCCATAAGCCCAAGCGCTTCAGGACTTCAGTGGTGGCCACTTCCCGGTTGAGGGTGTAGAAGTGGAGCCCATGCACCATCCCACTGTCCAGCAGCTCCCGGCACATGGACACTGCCAGCTCCACCCCGTAGTTCCGGATGGCTGCATCGTTGTCCTTGATGGGTTCAATCACATCTTTGATCTCCTGAGGCACCTCCAGCTTGGAGAGCTTCACCAGCTGGCGCAGGGAGTGGTAACCCTGGAGGAGGATGCAGGGGATTTATATTTTTCCAAGGCCCTTTTCTGACATCCCAGTAGCACAGGTACTTGGTCTCAATTTTGTGGCAGATTTAGAACTGGGTCTCCTGGATTCTACTCCCAGGCCCCATCTCCAGGATGGTAACACAGTCCAGGTCGTGTCTCTTTAGGTGATTTTTAGGTCCTTGTCCAAGCCCTGCATGCTGGCAGTGAAAACTAACACCTCAGGACTGGTTAGTTAGGACTAGTGACATTGTCCTTTACACCCCTTTTTGCCATATGGGCACAGAAAACCTTTTCAGCTTGTTATTACCTGCCTCTTTAATTTAGCAAACCACCTACAGATTTATCACATGTTTAGCACTCTCACTTCCCAGAAATTTTGTGGAGGATATTTACAGACCTCTCTCTCTCAGGCCCTGACCCACAAACACTTAACATCCTGGATCCTTATTCCCGCCCCAAACCCAAATTACTGGATTTCACCTGTATGGGGAAGATGCCAGGAATAATGGGGCAGGTGATGCCAATGGCTTGACAGTCCTTCATGAACTTGAGAAAGGTTTCTGGTCGGAAGAAAAGCTGTGTAATGATGAAGTCTGCTCCAGCAAAGACCTTCTCCTTCAGGTGCCTCAGGTCTGTCTCATAGCTCTCTGCTTCAGGATGACCCTTGGGGTAGCCTTTGGGAGGAAGAGGGGTGGAAAAAAAATGAAACCTTGGTGGTCAGGGCAAGTTGCTAGAAATTAGGAAGTATTGTACTGTCACAGCAATCCAGGGAGGGACTGCTGAGCTGATTTCCCTGTCTCAGACCCTACCCCCCACTCTGCAGTGGAAGACATTTACCTGCCACACAGATGTCAAAGTAATCATCAAATTCACTGCGAATGTGCTTAACCAGGTCAGCAGCATGGTTGAAACCATCTACTTCTTCCTCCCATTCCTCACCAGCAGGATCTGAAAAGAGAACAAATCCACAGCTCTCTCCAACTGTTTGCTGGACTCAGATCTTCAGTAAAAACCTGCTATCAAAAGGAAGACAAAGATGAAACCCCCAAGTCTGCAGTTTCAACCATGGACTGGTTTTGTCTACCCTTGAGCTGGAGGGACTAACAAAGGGCTCAGGTGAAATGCTCAGTCTCAACATCTAATTCTTGCAGAAGGAGCCTCTAAATCTTATTTTTCTGCTTTTACCCTGGAATTGAACACAAGAGCAGCACAGGCTGAGCCCTGCACATCACAGGACTCACCTCCACGCAGTGCCATGATGTTCTTCAACCCAAGCCTCTTGGCCTTCTGCAGATGCCCCGTGATGTCATCCTTGGTCTGGTTGCAGCATGTCATGTGCAGGATGGTCTCCAGGCCACAGTAGTTGACTGCAGTGTTGGCAATAATCATGGAAGAGGTTTCCTTGTCAGATCCTGGGTCCCCTGCGGGGTGCCACGTCACATCAATGAAGAGTGGGCCACCTGCTCCCATGCGGTCAAACCTGTGGGTTTTAGAGCTGTGTCAGCCTACACCAGGTAGACAAATCCCCTCCCTAGGCTTGGGGTATCTTGCTCACTGCTGGAATGTCAGCAACAGGCAGAGAGAGCTTGGGTGACAGCAGCAGGAGACCACAAAAGTGTTGCACTAAGAGTTAAGCAAGTGGCCAGTGTGAATAAGGAAAGCCATCCTTTAAGGCTCTCTGGGGAAGAGCTTACAATCTCTTTGAAGAGGCAACTGAGGTGTTCTCTGTACAATACACTTCCTCCCTGCATGTTCTATTAGACTGACATGGCTTCTGCTAGAGAGCAGTGCAAGTCCCATTCCTTTTGAGATGGGAGACCATGCTGCAACCCCCTGCTCCCAGCTTGAACTGCAGAGGCCACAAATATGAAAAGATGGACCAGAACTCTGTTGTGTTCCCCAGTGTGCCTAAGAGAAGAGACAAGGGCTCACTTAACTTGTTTCTCTCCTGCTCTGAGTTGGAACAGGCCCTTCTGTTTAACATATGGCGTTGGCATACAGCAGTTATAAAGAGAATTATGAAACACCCTCTTCTCCAGGTGAGTACATGGTGGCTCCTGGGGCTCCAGAAGAACTTCTAGCTCCACTGAGAACTATCACTTTTCATTTAAAGTTTAGATGGGGACACCTATCTCAGAGGCTGAAACTCTAGTCCTCAATAATGCAGAGGCACAAACCATAGCAGCTGGATGATTCTGAAAGCAAGTGGGAGTCTGTTCCAGAGACTTTGGCACACAGCCCCTCAAGGAGGATTCTCTGCTTTCAACAGGTACTTTTCTGCCCCAGCACTGTGCTTCAGCCCCAGAGCATGACAGTGGGGTTGCTCCAAATTCCCAGAGCGTGGGAGCAAGTAAACAGCCTGGCCCCTCAGTAATCCCAACACAGCACTTAACTCTTCAGGGCCTCCAAGGAAGACAAGTTACCTGGTGTCCATTACCCTCCTCAGCAGGAAAGGACAGCCCCATTACCTGCTTCGTCACCTGGAAGGGGAGACAGAGCATGGGGCAGAGCCTGCCTCATTAGCTATTCCCCAGCCCTCCACCACAGACACTCCTCTCCCACCCTGCAGCGCTCACCTGGAGATGAGGTTGACAGCAGCATTGGCTGTACGTGGGGGGAAGAACTCCAGGGAGAACCACTTGTCCCCGGCCTCCTGCCGCCGGCGCATCTTCTCGCGCAGCCGCTCGTGCCGGTCGGCGTCGAGCACCGGGGTGGAGCAGCGCGAGTTGTCCTTGGAGCTCTCGCTCCCGCTGCTGCTGCCGCCATCGGACCTGGAGCTGGAGCTGGCACTGCAGCTCTGCTGGGTCTCATTGACCATGGTGGGAGCTCTGGAGAGGGGAGCAGAGGGAGCACGGTGAGTACAAGGGTCTCAGCATGGGGGTGGGCAGATGATGATTAAATGAGCCCGTGTCAAGACCCAACATTCATCATCATCATTAAGGAGTCCCTTCTGCTAGCCCTCACTGTAAGCTGTAGTGAAAACACAATAAAAAGCATGTGTTTAGATAGTGCTGAGAGAAATAACACAGCAGTTGGCTTTGTGCCGCTTTGAGGCGGCTCTTCTGTGCCTGCTGGGTCAAATTTGGCTCTCAAAAGAGTCAGGTCAACGTCACTTTTGCCCTGACTACAGATCAGCAAGGCAGGATGCCCCTGTGAACCAGGTGATGGCCTCTGTGATCTCATGGCCTTGGGCTGGGCATGCCAGCAGATTTTTTTTTTTGTCTACATCAGGTGCTTCTTAGACTGTCTCCATCCTCAGAATTTCCATTCTGTCTGTTCCCAAAAGTCAGTGCTGCTCTACACTGTAGGTAGGAGAGCCAGTGCTAATGGAGCAGGGACACAAGAATGCACAAATTATTCCTATGTCAGAAACAAAGGACAGAATCCCCTCTGATCAGGCCACCCCCAAAAACTCAGGCCTTTGTTTTCTTTGTTGGATCAGACAGCTGCATTTCCAACCACTGGCCTTTTCCACAAGACACACCATCTCCACAGACAGCAGTCCCCTGGGCCAGCCCACTGCACCCACTCAGCTCTTTAGCAGATACTCTGTTCCTTTCCTCACCAAGTGTGGCTGCTTGGAAACAAAGTCAGCAGAGACCATCCTCTTCTCCCTGCCTTGTGCAACACCACCAGCTGTGCTTGCCTGGCTTCACAGAAAGCAAAACAGCAACTCAGAGGTGCAAGCAGGTCTAGGATGCCCAACTCCACTTAGCTCCCCACAATGCTCCATCCTGTGCCTTTAAAATGAGGTAACGAGCACACAAAGTTACAGAAGAGCTGCCACAAAACTGGGATCTGCATTATTTACTTAGGTACCTGCCAAAACTTTAAATTATCACTGGGAAGCAGCACGTCATCCAAGCATTACGTAACTTTGGAGCCTGTTTTGGAGGGAATGGTTGCTCGAGCCAGCACACGTTCTCTGTCCTTATTTAAACTGCATCGTGGCTTTAGGTCAGCCAAGAGGACTTTGAACTTTTCTTCTACTTTTTATGCTTGAGTTGCCAATCAGGCAAAAGTGTTTGGGAGAAAGTCTGCTTTTACCACCTGAGGAACCTCTCCAGCTGGCAGGAGATGTGAGGAAGGAGCGCAGGCCTCCTGCTGCCAAGAGGAACCGGGAGCCTCAGATCTCTTGTGTACCAACACAGCAGCTGTGGCAAAAGCAGCAGCTCAGACTTACTGACGAGTGAAGCAAAAACTACCCGCTGCACAGGCACAGCTCTGACCAGGCTCTCCCAGAGGACTTTGCCTGACATCCACGTGCACTAATCTGGGAGAATTATTCCAAAGCATGTGTTGGTGATCAAGCTGGCAGCTCAAAACCACGTGCTGTCAACTCCTAATATCTCACTCCTAGCAAGCATGGCACAGCACTGTAGGCAAATCAAAGGATGTCTGTCTTCCCACTAAAACCCATCACAAGGGGAAAGGGTTTGTGTATGAACGTCTCTATAGGATGAAAAAAGATCCTTATCCTGCTGGAAATATCGAATCACAAAGACAGGAGAAAGGTTCACTTAGATTCTGTCTACAGGCAGTATGTGGAGCAGTCTCTTCACTGTCAGATCCATCACAGACTTGCTGGCAGAAGCTTGCCGTTATTGCAAAGAGAAACAAGATAAGCCTAAACAACAAAGCCAGCAGCAAAACAAGACAATCTTAAGCACCTCTCAGCACTCCTGCTCCTGTCTCTGCCGCGCTGCAGAGCTCAGAGATCCGTGGCTCAGCACACCAGGATGCTCAGCGTAGATGCACCTGTTGTGTTTGTATGATGCCGGTGCTATTCCAACTCCTCCCAGCCCTGAGCTGACACCCAGACACGCAGGGTGGAGACCTGCACTCCCCGAAAGCTCAGCTTTACCACGCGGGCTAAACTCACTGCACAGATGCACCGTTCACACGCTGCAAGGAGCTGCTCTGGGCCTCGCTGTCCCGGGCCGCGGCATCGGGCTGAGAGCCCTGCGGGGAGGTGAAGGGGCCCGCGATTGGATCCACCGCCAGGACAGCGGGATAGCGGCCACGGGAAGGCCAAGAGGAGCAGCACCGGGGTGCCGGGGGGTCCCTGCCGCGCTCGGGGCCAGGCGAGCATCCCGCTGCAGCCCGATGGCCCCTTCACCTCAGCTGACCCCGCCGGGCAGACCCGCAGCGGAGGAGGGCGGTGCTCCCCAGCGCTGGGGCAGCCATCGGGTCCCCATCCCGGTCCCGCTCACCTGCGGCCGGTGCCGGGCGCTGCGCGGGCCGCCCGCCCGCCGCGCTTTAAGGGCGGCCGCGGCCGTGCGGGTCACGTGGGGGCCCGCGGGTGCCCTCACCCGACATGGCGGCGCGGGGGCGGGCCCGGACAGGGATGGGGCGGGACCAGACCGGGATGGGGCAGGAGCGGCAGCGGGAGCGGGAGCGGGCCCAGGACGAGGAGCAGGAGCAGGAGCAGGCGGAGCCGGGCGGGACCGCAGGGGCGGGGCCGGACAGGGCTTTCGTGGGCGTGGCCAGACCGTGCTCCGGGGGCGTGGCTGCGCGCGGTCTCGGGGGCGCGGTCTCGGGCGGGGCGGGGCCAGCCGTGGGCGGGCCCAGCCGTGGGCGGGGCCGGCGCGCGGCGTGACGCGGGCGGGGCGGGCCCCGCGGCGAAGATGGCGCGGTGCGGGTGCGGGGCCGGGCTGTGCTGCTGCTGCTGCGGCGAGCGGGAGAGCCGCACCCCCGAGGAGCTGGTACGGCCGCGGCCCCCGCGCCCTTTCCCCTGGCCGGCCCCGCGCCGCCCCCCGAAACTCGTCCGTGCCGCCGGAGACCCCTCGCGCCGGGCCTCGGCGCGGCCCCGCCCCGCCCGGCGCTGGGAGCGCCTGGGGGCGGGCGGTGAGGGGGCGGGAGTGGGGCCGTGGTGCTGGGCCGGGTGCCTCGTCCCCGGTACCTCACCCCGCGCTCGGCCCAGCCCCTCGGGAATGCTGGGCCCGGCGCCTCTGCCCCTTCCCGTGCGTTTCACTGCCGGGCCCGGCACCTCACGCTGTCCCTGCCCCGCGCTCTTTGTGTGGGCCTCGTACCCCCTCCCCGAGGCCGGTGCTGCCCCTCCCTCGTGCGGGACGGGGGTGCTGGCAGGGGCTGTCTCTGACCCCAGCATTACAGGGCGCTGTGTCTGCAAGCTGCTTGTCCTGTGCTCCCCTGGAACCTGTTGCTGTGAAGGGAAGTGGGATGTGGGGTAGGACTTTGCTGTGGGGAGCTCCTGTATAGAAGGGATGTGGGGCATTCTGGCTCTAAGGTAACACCCTGTAGAGTTGCCTTAAAGTAGGTGATAGTCTGGTAACCCACACTCTCAATTCACAGGCAACAGTGGTGTAGGCCTTTTGTGACTTTAGCCTTACTGGCAGTGTTCATGAGTGCCTGTACATGCGTCCCTTCCCCTCGTGGTTTTCCTTTCCCACGTTTGTTTGTTTGTTTTGCAGACAATCCTTGGAGAAACTCACGAAGAGGAGGATGAGATCCTTCCCCGCAAAGACTATGAGGTGGGAAATTAACTGAGAGCAGCTCCTGAAATTAATGTGAAAAGAACTGCAGATGGGTTTCGATCTGTTTGAGTTTATGATGGGGCAGGTACTCAGAATGTATCTATGTGGACATACCAAGAGATGCTGTGCTTGCAAAGAACTGCTCCTCATTTCTGGGGTAAAGCCCTTTGAGCTTGAACAGCTGCTGTTCATGTCAGACTCTTGCTGAGAAAATTTTTTTTTAGAGTCTGCTGCATTGTTCCACTTCTTTAATGTGAGATTTTCAGGCTCCAGTGCCCTTGTTTTCTTGTGACTCTAGAAAGCATCTGTAGCTACTTAGTCCCAGTTGCCTTCCTGCTGTCTCTGTTGTCACGCTGCCTCACAGCAGATCTTCCCATGCATCACATCCTGCTTATTACAGGAGATTTTTGGGTTCTGCATGGCTGTATGGTGGCCCTGAATGGGTGTCACCAGCCAAGCCTGTTACTGCTTGGCTTGAAAAGGTGAAGATGTGTGTAGAACTAGTGGTGGTTTTGAGAATACAACTGGAGAACTATATTGCTGTTAACTCCCTGCTGTGATAAACTGAGGAACTGATGCTGTTCAGCTGGGGGGGAATTCCCATCTAGTGTTCCTGTTGTAGTAAAAGGGTAAATATAAAGATCCAGTGTTATCCCCTGCAGTGTCAAAGTGGAGACACTTCAAGAAGTAAAGTATAAATCTGTACAGTGTGGCTTCTTTAATTTAAAGTCGTATTACTCAGTTGAGCTTCTGTTTGATTCCCTGTCTCTCAGCCTGGGCAGTGAAATTCATCTGTTCTTTCACTCCCTGATTCTCAGGGTCTGACTCTGCTAGAAATACTTAATTTAAGTTGTTTCCAGGAGTTTTTTCTCCTAGTGTTGTTTGCAAAATCTGCTGTGCAGGTAGAAATGACTTCTGTAATCTTTAACAAGGCCTTCTAGCCATATTTTGTTTGCACAATCTGTTGTAGTTGGTTCTCTTAAATGGACCTTTTGGCGTTTCAGAGCTTGGATTATGATCGCTGTATCAACGACCCGTACTTGGAAGTTTTGGAGGGCATGGACAATAAGGTAGGATCTTGTTCTTTCTTTTTCCTAAGCTTGAGAGCTAAAACTGTGGAAATTGCTCAGAGAACCTGTGAATGCCCTATCACTGGAAGTGTTCAAGGCCTTGTTGGATGTGGCTTTGGGCAACCTGGTCTAGTAGAAGGTGTCCCTGCCCGTGGCAGGGGGTGGAATGAGGTGAGCTTTAAGGTCCCTTCCAACCCAAACCATCCTGTGATTCTAAAAATGCTCCACTGCAGGAAGTTCTGTGGGATTTTTCTTCTTTAAGAAAGAAATTATATGTGTTATCTTGCTTTCCCTACCAAAAGAATAAAGATCTGGGTGGAGATGATAGGTCAGCATCTGTTCTGATCTGCCCAGGTTTAAAGGGAGCGAGATGCTCAGCACTTTCAGTTCCCTATTTTCAGTTTGCTGTTGTCACCATCTTCTGTTGATTTATCCCTCTGGCTGTACTTGAGCTGTCGAGCCCCAAAGCACCTTTTCCCAATCCCTGTTTTTGTGTTGCTTTGACTTGACTTTTTTTTCTTTCCCTTTTTTATCCTCTTCCTAAACAGAAAGCCCAGAGATACGAAGCCGTGAAGTGGGTGCTGGTTTTTGCCATTGGAGTCTGCACAGGACTGGTAAGGGTCATGCTGTTTGGGGAATGAGGAAAATTCAGGAGACTAAGCAGGAATAATTTAAGAGTCAATGGCCAAGGAGTAAAGAGGAGGAAACATTCTCTTTCATGGAGTGGAGAGCTTAGAAGCTGGAGTTGTCCTTTGGGAATTACAGCATGTTGTTGCTAGTTGATTTTCCAAGAAGTCTTTTTTTGCTTTTAGAACTTGCTGTGTTTTCTTTGTAAAGTATTCTGGCAGATCCTTTAGTTTTTCATACAGGAAAACTTGTCCAAAGTGAGCACTTAATAAAAAAGGATGCAAATTTATAGCTGAACTGTATTGTGCATGTTTGGCAGTATTAGTGTCACTGCACGTGCTTTGAAAATTAGCTCAGCTGACTGTATGCTTCAGTTAAACACCAGCTTTCTTCTGTGCCCTGAAGTATGTTGAGGGTGTTAAAAGTGCTGCCAGATTAGTACTCTGAAATATAGCTCTTCAGGAATAATTCTAGGCTGGATCTGTCCTAGTGGGAAAGAGAGAGGGAGGAAATCTGACCTTTCAAAGTTACTTTACTCTGACTGATGATTCTTTTGGCTTCTCCATCCTCTGTCTTCCCATGTGTGCATACTTCTGGTAGGGCTTACCAGAGGGTGGTCTTTGTTATTGTAGGTGGTAATTGCTGATGGCAATCCTGCCTTCTTTTCCCAGGTGGGCCTGTTTGTGGATTTCTTCGTGCGGCTCTTTACGCAGCTCAAGTTCCGGCTGGTGCAAAGCTGTATCTTTTTCCTCGTGTGTGGGGCTCTGGTAGACTCGAGTGACCTTTTCCTTTCTGTTCCCCTGCCTTGCTCAGAACAGCTGACTCTCACACTTCTGCCACCGGTCATGTTGTTCATGATTAAGCAAGTTTTCAACTCACTTATGTAATTCAGCCCTTGAAACTAAGGAATGTTTCCAGCGTCGGGTACATAAGCAGAGACTGAAAGAATAAGTGGTTTCCCTTCCTCATAACTCAGTTTTGAGCTCTGAAAAGGAAGCCTGGCTTCCTGATGGGTTGTGTCAGCTGGATTAGGGAGCACAAGCCTGGCTCCTGATGCTGGTGGGACACCCAGACATTATCAAGTGATTGTGTGTTGGTTTGGGGAATGCTGTTGTTTTCCTTGACCGTCCCTGCAGCGGTGGAGGAATGCTCTGAGAAAGGCTGCCTTGCACTGTCCTTGCTGGAGCTGCTGGGGTTCAACCTGACCTTTGTTTTCCTTGCCAGTCTTCTGGTCCTGATCCAAGTAAGACTTCACTCATTGCTGCTCCTCACACAGCCTCCCTTTCCTCTCACACGGGCCCTGGGTATGAAATATCCTTGCCCCAAGACATCAAACTAACTTCACAGTGCTCATTGATTTAGCTAAGCAGGGCCTCTTGGTCCCTTGCTCTCTGCTGAGATGTTGTTGGTCAGGTATGAAATCAGTGCAGCACAGTGTCAGTGTTTCTTTCCTGCAGCCTGTAGCAGCTGGATCAGGAATTCCTGAAATTAAGTGCTACCTCAACGGGGTGAAGGTGCCAGGGGTGGTGCGTCTGCGGACGGTGGTGTGCAAAGCCATGGGAGTGCTCTTCAGTGTGGCTGGAGGTAAGGAGGGCACACAAGGCTTATCCTCCCTTTCCAGTAAAATTATTTTGGTGGGCTGGAGCAGAGTCATGAGCCCTGAATGCATTTATAGAGTAGAAAATAGCCAGGAGGATCAGGACTATGAGGAGAACAGGGGGTTTTCTGAGTGGGCTTGTCAGACATGACTGTCTAAGAGGATGTCCTGAGAATTTTCCAGGACACGCTGTCTGGAGCAGGCAGAAGGCAGCTGTGTTCTAGGCAGCAGGGCAGAATAACCTGAAGAGTTCAGAGTCCTTGTAACAGTTGTCTTTCAATGATTCCACCCACTTGAAATGCAAAGTCTGTGCAAGTCTTCACAAACATTTGAGGGTCGAGGGGGCAGGGGGTCAGCATCTCCTTGTGAGACGCTGCAGGCTTGGCACAGGGATCTGTGCCATGGCATGGAAGTGGGGAGATGATCTCTTCTGGTGTTGTCAGCAAGGGAGGGTGGTGATGAGGAAAGTGTTGCCTCATTAATTCTGTTTTTCCAGGTCTTTTTGTTGGGAAGGAGGGTCCAATGATTCACAGTGGTGCTGTCGTGGGTGCAGGCTTGCCACAGGTTAGTGCTGGCCTGGGTCACTGTCCTGATCACGCCACTGCTTTGTAAGAGTAAGTTTCCATCGCCTGTGTTTCTAAATCTACTTTGTTTGTAGTTCCAGAGCATCTCTTTGAGGAAGATCCAATTTAACTTTCCCTATTTCCGCAGTGACAGGTACTGTACCCAGGCTGTGGAGGAGGGGAGAGGAGGAGGAGTGAGCAGACTTCCCTGGGAGAAGGGTGGTGGGCTGGGCTGAAACAGTCAGTTGTTTTCTCAGTTTCTCTCTAGTGTCCTGTAGTTTCATTCTGCAGCAAGACAACACCAGGACGTGACTCTTCCCTGCTGCTCTGGTCTCCATGTTCATAGATGTTCTCTTGTACTACTTAGCAAATCTCTACTGATTTGAAACCTTTAATCTGTTAGAACCTTTAATCTGGGTGGTTAAATGGCTTCATTGTTGGGAGCAAGCTCAGTTATTCACCCGTCATGACCAGGATATACTACAGAGAAGGTTGGTTCACCTGAATGTGAACAAATTCTTGCCTTCTTCTCTCTGTAATTCTTTCAAGTGATGCTGGAGTCCTGTGGTTTGGGATGGTTCCTCATGGACTAGACAGTTGGGTAGTGCCAGAGTTTGCTCTGTGTTGGTGCCCTACAGAAAGAGCATCATGCTGCAACAACTTAATGAACAAATGGTGGTGTCTGCCATGGCCAGCATTCTCCCAGCTGTCACTCCTGTATCCCTGGGATATATCCATAAATGGGAATGGTCTCTTTAAGCTACAGAACCTAAGCATCCTGGGAGCTCTAATTTGCTAAACTGGGATTGTTTTCCTCTTCATTTCAGGGATAAAAGGGATTTTGTATCTGCTGGAGCGGCTGCAGGGGTTGCAGCTGCCTTTGGAGCCCCAATTGGAGGCACTCTTTTCAGCTTGGAAGAAGGTTCCTCTTTCTGGAACCAGGGGCTTACATGGAAAGTGGTGAGTGGTGATTCTTTCTGTGTGTCTCTTCCTTGGGAAGAGGGCTCCCCTTGGGAGGGCTCATCCATGAGGGCATTCAGATTATCCTGTCTTCTTCTGAGCTCTCCTGGCAGGAGGGAGAGTGCTTACTCTGTCAGTGCTCCAGAGCTGCTCAAATCAAGAGCTGAGATGAGTCTGGTACTGCCTGGAATCGTGGGACAGCTCCAGGCAGCAGATTTAATGTACCTGGGAGAAAGGGCTTTTGTGCCTGGGCTCTTTGCAGTCTGATCCCTTCCCCAGGCATAAGTCTCCAGAAAGAGCTGCCAGTCTTAATTTTGTAAGTCTTTTCTTCTTCCTTTTTTTATTTTTTTTTACTTCGACAGCTTTTCTGTTCCATGGCTGCCACCTTCACCCTGAATTTTTTCCGCTCTGGGATTCAGTTTGGAAGTTGGGGGTCTTTCCAGCTCCCGGGGCTGCTGAACTTTGGCGAGTTCAAGGTAAGATTTAGCGTTGTTATTTCTGTTATTTTCTTGATCGTTCAGTGTTTTCTTTCTTTAGTTTGGGTTTGGGGTTTTCTTGATACGTGCTTGTCTTTCAGTGCAGGGCAATTGATTCTCAATCATTGTATTGTATCAGTGCACTGATATCATGTCCTCAGACAGAATTGTTCCCCTTTGGTCACAGCTGCTCGAAATCTGCTATGGAGACAGAAGTGTTGGTAGGAAATTGCAGCAACTACTGTAATGCCTTTTTTTGTGCTTTTCTGCACGTAGTGCTCTGAGTCTGATAAGAAATGCCACCTCTGGACAGCTGTGGACTTGGGCTTCTTCATTCTGATGGGGATTGTAGGAGGCCTTCTCGGAGCCACCTTTAACTGCCTGAACAAGAGACTGGCCAGATACCGCATGCGGAACGTGCATCCCAAGCCAAAGCTGGTCAGGTATTTGTTCTCTCTTGGGTTTGTACAGGGATCTCTCATCTGTGTTCAGGGTCCCAAAGCACAAACATCAAGGTAGAAGAATCAGTGAGTAGGATTGGAGGAAATCCCCAGCATATTATTTTAAAAATCACAGGACAAAGTCTCCATAGAACTTAAAGTGAACCCAGAAACCAGATATTACAGTCCCTGTGCATTTTTGTACTTTGGTGGTACAGGGAGAGCTGCAACCCCTGTTACAGGGGCAGTGAAGGGAGCTCTTTATAATGGAGCTTTGTCTCCATGCAGGATTTTTTTTATGTCATGTCCAAACAGATGTGAAAGGAATAGCTGATCTCACTTTTTTTTTTTAAATTATCTTGATTAATTAAATCCACAACTGAGCTAACATCTGTGCTATTAAGAGAGGGAATTGCCATGTTGTTCTGGAAAGTAGCTGTTTGTTTGCTCTAGACAATTCCTAAATAAGGAGGTCAGGTTTAAAAAGAAAAAGAAATGTATTTCAGCAGTTAGAAGAGAGATTATGAGACTATGCATCATCCTGTCCAGCCCTGTCTGTCCTTTTGCCCTGTAAGGATGTACAGAACATTGTTTCCATGTGAACAGCCTCTTCACTGAGCCTTTCCCTGGGGCTTTTTATGTGTGCCTGCTATGTGTTCTCTGGGCAGAAATAGCTCCTTTTTGGGGCAAGCAATTAAAAAGGGGAGTTAAGGCAATTCCTGGGAGCCAAGTCATAATTCAACTTGACATACTGTGTCCCCTGTTCTGCTGCTAAGCTGTGGTGACTGCTGCTTCTTGCAGCCTTGTCAAAGTCATGTCCAGGGCTGGGACTGGCTTATAGTGCTGAGTGTGGCTTAAATGTGGTTTCTCTTGTGTCTTTCAGGGTCTTGGAGAGCCTGCTGGTGTCACTGACCACCACGGTCGTGGTCTTTGTAGCCTCCATGGTCCTGGGGGAATGCAGGCAGATGTCTTCCAGCAGTCACAGTGGCAACGACACCCTGAGCCTGCAGGTGAGGGATCTCATGTGAAGATTACATTCCCTGTCATAGGGTTACTCCCAGTCTGCCCAAAGGCTAATGGTAGGAGACAGTGGCGTTTAAGTCTTCTTGTCTTGTGTGTCCTGCATTAGGATATGTCAGAGGATATAAATTCAAGCATCAAAACATTTTTCTGCCCGAATGAGACCTACAATGACATGGCCACGCTGTTCTTCAACCCTCAGGAGTCAGCTATCCTGCAGCTCTTCCACCAGGACGGTGAGTAGTAAGGGGACAGTGCCCCATCCCATTCTTAGGCTTCAGAGCTTCATCTTACCTGGAACAACCTTGTCATAAGCACCACAAGGTGGCCTTCATGGCTCTAGTACAACTGGTGAAAGTGTCCTTCATGGGAAGAAAGGCCTGCTTTTCCTCTCTTTTCACTTACTCATTGTCTGCATGTGTTTGGACTGGAAGACTCAGTAGCTGTCGTGAGATGAGCCTACTGTGAGCTGTGGGGTGGATGGTGCAAGACTGTGTTTGTCTGACACACTCATGCCTCTTTAGTCATGGTTCTTCTTGTGTTTGCAGGTACTTTCAGCCCAGTCACCCTGTCCCTGTTCTTCCTTCTCTATTTCTTACTCTCCTGCTGGACATATGGGATCTCTGTGCCCAGTGGTCTGTTTGTGCCATCACTGCTTTGTGGGGCTGCCTTCGGACGCCTGGTCGCCAACCTCCTCAAAAGGTGCATCGAGTGTGCATGTGTGTGTGTGTGAGGGACGTGCTGCAGGTGCACCCTGGGCTCTCAGGCAGGGTTTTCTGACCTTTGGGCTCTGTGCTCTGCCCTAGTTACATCGGCCTGGATCACATCTACTCGGGAACCTTCGCGCTGATCGGGGCCGCGGCGTTCCTGGGAGGAGTGGTCCGCATGACCATCAGCCTGACCGTCATCCTCATCGAGTCCACCAACGAGATCACCTACGGGCTCCCCATCATGATCACCCTCATGGTGAGTGCAGGGCCTTAGCTCTGCCTTCCTGCAGGCTGCTTGAACATCTGCTGGCCCTGAATCTCTGTTCCTTCTGGGGCTGTCATAAGCCAAGGAGTCTGGTACTTGGAGCAACAAGCCTTCTGTTTGCTCTGCAGGTAGCCAAGTGGACAGGAGACTTTTTCAACAAAGGCATCTATGACATCCATGTGAACCTGCGAGGAGTGCCTCTTCTGGAGTGGGAAACAGAGGTGGAAATGGATAAGTAAGGCTGCTCCTCTTGACAAGGCTGTGGGTTAGAGTTCAGAAAAGCTTTAGTTCAGGGGGATGAGGCTTCACCTCCAACAAACCTGGCTGCTCTGAGGAGCAGCTGTGAGGGCTGCTGTGAACGAAGCTGGGAGTTGTTCATCAGGAAGGAGATGCTGAAGACCTTTCTGAGGAGGGGTGGATGAGTGGAGATCTGAGGGGTGGATTTGTGAGGTTCAGCAAGAACTCAGTGAAAATGTTCCACTGACTTTGCTTCTTGCAGAATGTTATCTTCCCACCTGTCTTCTTTTCCCAATAGCATTTAAACACTTTCTATGTTATAAGTTGGAACATTTTCCCTTTCCTATATTGCATTATTGATGCAATGTTCTGTTAAAAAAAGTTTTAAAAGATGGATTGTGCCATCACTGCTGATACCACAGCGAAGGTGAGCACACGGGTACAAGGAGCTGGCAGAACTAAACTGCAGCAGACTCCTTCAGGATCTCATTTTGGGACTGGCTTGTTGTCTTGTTTGTCCATCACTGTCACTGATGTGATGCATGCAGCAGCCTTGGATTTCTGTTATTTCAGGCTACGAGCCAGTGACATCATGGAACCCAACCTGACCTACGTGTACCCTCACACCCGGATCCAGTCCCTCGTGAGCATCCTGCGCACGACCGTCCATCACGCCTTCCCTGTGGTCACTGAGAACAGGGGCAACGAGAGGGAGTTCATGAAGGGAAATCAGCTCATAAGTAACAACATCAAATTCAAGGTAAAAAGTTGCTCGTTTGATAAGTTGAAGGGTAGGGAGCTTTGTTTTGCAGATGGAAGGGCCTTGCTTTAGGTCAGAGATAAGCACTTACTGTAACACAAAATTTTTGAGAACTCAATTTCATCCCATTCTCTGGGTCATGATAAAGGTAGAACAGTGGGCTGTGTTCCTAGAGGCAGAAGTTAAGAGGGCAAAATGACCTGTTTTAGGTTAAGGGGAAGCAGAATTTGGCACCACAATACAGTCTATTGGCTGTTCCTACAAGTCCTGCAGCGCTGGTTCAGGAACATCTTATCTGGTGGCATAAAGCTGTGATCAGATAGTTCACAGTCACTCTTGGATACCTGGACTTGGTTAGTGAGCATCTGAAAAGTGTTTGTTGTATCCAGAAATCCAGCATCCTGACCCGAGCCGGGGAGCAGCGCAAGCGCAGCCAGTCCATGAAGTCCTACCCCTCGAGCGAGCTGCGGAACATGTGTGACGAGCACATAGCGACGGAGGAGCCTCCCGAGAAGGAGGATCTGCTGCAGCAGATGCTGGAGAGGAGGTGAGATCCTGGTATTTCCATATGTTGAGATGTGTTCTAGTGCTTCGTACAGTCCCTGTCATTCCATATGTCAGAGGAAACAGTGCTGTTGTCCGTGTTTTAGAAGTGACTTGTCAGGTCTCGTCACCCTGTACTGGGGCTCACGCCTGTGAGTGAGTCCCAGGCTAATGGCTTATATCCAGCCTGTTAAATTCCCAGAAATATTTCCTGGAGAGGATGGAATACCTGGGGAGATCTCTTCTCTGCAGATATCGATGTCCTCTTGTCTGCAAAAACCTGAGGGCTCTGCAAAGCTCACTTATCCCAGCTGGTGCCATGATACTGATACCACCGTTCTGGTAACTGGGCTGAGTCACCAGGCTTATGTTGCAGTTGCTTCCAAGGAGAAGCCCAGTCTAGTGAATCATTTTCTAAGTTAGTGATGGTGACTCTCGTGAGTGGCATCCTGACCCTGACATTTTGCCAGATGCTTCAGCTTTTAATTAGAATCTGAATAATTTGGCAACGAAAATTGCTTTAGTAGCAAATGATTAGAAATTGAGAGTTAGGAGGCTCTCCATTCTGCTGCTGTGGTGATACTCTGACTACATAATGGCTCTTGACCCCCCTCTGCTGTTTTGCTTTGTGGAGTAAAGGCTTGCTTGCCCCTATCAAGAGTCCCTGAAATGTTCAAGAGAAGGTTGCAAAAATAGCTGCTGTTTTGGAAGCAGGGGTATATGGCTCTCCTTAAGTTCATGCAGCTTATAACGTGGTGTTAAATCCCTCACAGGTACACTCCCTACCCCAACCTGTACCCTGACCAGTCTCCCAGTGAGGAGTGGACCATGGAGGAACGATTCAGACCCTTGACCTTCCATGGCTTGATCCTGCGCTCACAGCTGGTCACCCTCCTTGACAGGGGGGTTTGCTACTCCGAGAGCCAGTCTGTGAGTATTCCTAGTTGGGAATTGTAGCAGAGACATCCCTGCCCTCTCAGCTGAGGAGGTTGGGAACTATATTTATGGGCTCCCCAAAAGAATTTACCTATTTTTACACTTTAAGGAATGCCTGTGTGTTTTAAAAGCTGTAGACAGGTACTGCAAATTCTCCCTTGCAGCTCTTTGAATAAAAGGAATTGAATTTCTGTTTAAGTATCCCCAGGAAAAGCGGACAGCTGTTGTTAAAAAAATAAACCAGCAGACCCATTTGTTGCATTAAAGATGCCATCCTGTCAGAACTGGAGAATGGGAGGCAGATATCAAATACAAACAGAGCACCCAGCAGTGCATACTGTTTGTTTTTATGCTGTGTGCCAGGGTCTTTCCAGAGGAGTGTCAGATGTGTCACTGAGATCAGTGTGAGCTCAGAGGCCCAGCTCCCACATGGCTGATCTCCTGCTGCCCTCCAGTGTCAAGTGTAGGTCTGTCAGAGGTTGGGGAGCAGGACTGTTCTCTGCCTGTATAGGTTTAGGTTTGCACTGAGAGGTACCTGTGTGGGATGGTGGCACCTGGGGGATTTCAGTGGGGTTTGTTTCCTTGGCAGAGTGCGAGTCAGCCCCGTCTGTCCCACGCAGAGATGTCGGAGGATTACCCTCGCTACCCAGATATCCATGACCTGGACCTCACTCTGCTGAACCCTCGCATGATAGTGGTAAGATAGGCTCTGCAGTGTGACAGTGTCTCCTGCTTATATTTATGATTGTTCCCAAGCCTTTAAAAGCCACTGAGAGCACGTTTAACTCCACCCTTGGGTTTAGTGACCAGCATCTCGTGCCCCTCATGCACTCAGCCTTCTCTGCCTGTGGAAATCAAGCCATGAGGTAACAGCTTCCACAGGTGCTTTACTTCTAGAATAAGGTGTTGCCTGTCCAGTTTAACTTCCTTCCAAACCAAAGCAAAATAATTTCATCTTGTGCAGAAATAGAAGATGCTCACGGTCCCATACCCTGTCCAGAGATCGGTGCATTACAGACAGGACTTGTAGGAATTGCTTGTTGGTGATTCCCAGAGATAGTGAAAATGCCTCTTGTAAATAACATGATCGCTTTTCTTCCTTAGGATGTCACCCCATACATGAACCCATCACCCTTTACTGTCTCTCCAAATACTCACGTGTCACAAGTCTTCAACCTGTTCAGGACGATGGGGCTCCGGCATTTACCGGTTGTGAACGCGGTTGGAGAGGTGGGTCCTTATCTCCATCTTGTCTTAGCTGAGCAAGGAAGCCTCTGTGTTTGTGTTTTCTGCCTTTGGAACACTTAAGATCTCTTTTAACATTAAACAAATGCTCTAAAGAAGTCAGAATGTGATCTTCTTAGGGTCCTGAGGTGTTGTCAGTTACTGTGATTTTTTTTTTTTTACTGCATTTTGTGCCCCAGCCTGCTTCCCCTTTACCTGAAAAAGGCAGGACATGCATCTCCTCTCTCAGATTTGCAGCATGTGGAAGCTCTTACAATCTTTTATCTGTTGAGGAACTTTAAGCTCATCAACAGCCACTAATTTGCCTTCCTCTTTGACAGCTTAATTCAAGGCCAGGAGTAAAGTTTCCCGTGTGTTGGGGCAGGAGGGTTTTCTGCAGAAAACTTTCATTCTGTTCCTACTCATGGCAGCAGCAAAGTAAAGGAGTATTTAAATGGTTTGTGCTTGATTTGTGTTTGTCCTTGTCTCTGCCATCTACGATGCTCAGGACCAGTCAGTAGATGTCAGCAGCCTCCTATAAACATAAGGAGAAACTGTTTCCCTTAAGCCTGAACTGGTCTGTGTGAGGCAGCACTGCTTTTTCTGCCTCTTGGGGTTCCCCATAGCTACTCTGCAGAGCCTGTGAGTTGGACAAGGGGTGTTGGCTGGTTCCATGTTTAATACCTGATGCTTTTGCAGTACTAGAGAACAGCCTAGTTCTAAACTCTTCTAGTGTGTAAAATCAGTGAGGTGTTTCATCAGCTGAAATGTGTACTTTGACTGCTTCAGCAGCAGGCTGGGAGAAGGTCCCTTTGCCACCTGCCAGTGTGCAGCCACCACTTACCCAATCTCACCCATTTCTCTCTTTGGCCTTTAGAGCTTCCTAGGATGTGTGTGATAGGAGCTATCTGTAATCGTGTCATGTGGGATACCAGAAGTGTCTTGAATGAAGCCATAAAAGACAGCTTTGTTATTTCCAATTGCAGTTTTCACTTCCCGAAGGATTTAGTTACATCTGTAAGCTGTCTGACATGAACAGGATTTCCCTTCCTAGGCAGGAGTGATTACTGCTGTGTGCTGACATGACAGCAATGGTTAAGCTGTCTGTTCAGGTGTAGTTAAAACAGTGTCTTGTCTGGAGACAAATGCTGGGAGAGGGAGGGGGGCGTTGTTTCTATGAGACTTGAACTCAAACCCACCCTAACTCAGCATTGGTCAAGAACTACTTACAGGTTTCCCCTTTCTGGGGGGTTGTAAAGAACATGCACGTTTCAGTGGCACGTCTCTGACACTGACTTTTGTATCTCTTTTTCCTCTTTTTCTCCCTCTTTAAGATTGTTGGGATAATCACTCGGCACAACCTGACCCACGAGTTCCTGCAGGCAAGGCTGAGGCAGCACTACCAGACCATCTGAAGCCCCTGCCCCACTGTTGGTGTGGCCTCCTCCCCGCACACGCTCTCGCATCCTGCTGGGACCCCAAAGGCCCAAGCCCTGCCCTTTGGCTTCTCACGCGCATACCAAGCCTGGGGAACTGGAAAACATCTTGCTAGCCAGAGAATTAGAGGAGCTGCCTGAGCCCAGGGCTGTTGATTGGTCTCAGGCACTTGGTTTGACCACTCTTTATCCAGGTGTTTTCTTTCCCTGTCCCCCAGTTGTCTCCTTCCATCAGATGTTGTCCTGACACTGTGTGTTCTGCCGTTTTGGTTTGGGGTTCTTTTAAGAGTTGGAAGGAAGAACCATCAAACTCCCCCGTGTCCTGTGCAGAGAACTGCAGCATCGTTCCCTTCCTCCTGTATGACTCCCTTTTCCTCTTCCTCCCTTGTTCCTGCAACTGTTGCCTTATTTGTGTGAGGAGGGGGTTGCTGTCAAGGCTGAGAGGAGATACTGAGATTTGCAGATATCCAAGAGCTACTCTGCAGAATGGCTTTTCTCAAAAGCAGTATTAAAAAATCCAGCTTTTTGGACATATACCTCTCTTTGCAAGTGCTCCCAATTGCCCATGTTTTTCCACACTAGCTTCATTTGTTCCTAATTTCTCTACTTCTTTCATGGGGAAATGTCCCTGCTGTGACGTTTTTGAGAGAGATTACTTTTGAGAGCAGCTCAGCAAATCAGGAGCTCAAAAATTGTTAAATTTCACTGTTTGGGTTTATAAGTATTTAATACATTTGCAATGCATCTCAGAGAAGGGAGATCTCTGTTAGCTCTTGCTATTATCTCCCTGTCAGAGACTCTTCCAAGGCACTTTGTGGCACTCCACTTTGTCACTGACACCCCTGCATTTCTTGGGCATTTGTAGGCACTTTGTCCTTGTCCTGGTCTAGCAGTGAGAGCCTGGGACACCTTCCCAGCAGGAGTTACAGACCAGGGAACTCCACAGCCTCAGAGTATGGAGAGGTGTTGCTTTCTGGAGGCAAATAGAGCTGATGATCTCGAGGCTTGGTTGGATCTCTGTCATGAGAGGAACTGCTGTACCTTCAGGCTGCCCTACAGGAGAGATACTTGGTGCTGGTGGATAAGGCAGGACTTGCTGCAGGTGATAAGTGCTCTAAAAATGCTTGGGATAATGTTTGCAACTGCAGCAATCAGCATTAGGAGCCAGTTGCAGCCAGTTCAGTGCTTTAGCAGGTACCATCCTGGCCAGCACCTGCATTGTTCCAGCAGGCACCTGCCCTCCTGAGTTTGTGTGCAGATAACCCTCAGTGGGAAGCCAGCCTTGTGCCTCCAGGGGCTGCAGAGCTGATTGGCTTGATAAAGCACAGAGCATTCATTCCCTCAGCCAAGAGGCTGGGCCAAGGAACATGGGGAATGTATCCCAGAAAAGCTTCTACAAGGCCTCTGAGCCCTCCAGTTAACCTGTTGTCTGCCATGAGGAGCTGGCTGGGTGGGAGTTTGGACAGAAGGAAGTCAGACATTATTGGTTTTCTGTATTTCTGTATTTCCTTAGAGCATAGGAGTTGGTACCAGCTATTACTCTTGATTTGCAAGTTCTTTTCCTGTAAGTAGAGTGAGGATGTTTGTTCTCTCTGGATAGTCTCTGCAGGTGGTGTCTAAAATACCTGTATTCCCTGAGCTCTGGTCTTGCACTGAGCTATCCCAAGAAACTTCCAGCACCCTTTTGCACTCCCTGAAGCTGGGCTGTAGGTTTGAAATGTGCTTCCATTAGCCTGCCTTTCATTCAGAGGATTTGTGCTCCTGGGTGGTTACAAATCACAGGAATCCTGTTTCTGTGGGATTTCAGATCACTCTGATGTGGAATTAGCAATCCTGTCCTCTTAGAGCACCTGTGTCTCTCTATGACAAATGTTCTCCCTCTTCCTCAGGTTGAGTTGAGTGTGTGTGGAAGGTTCCTTCTCTTCACATGAATAGGGCTCCTTAGGTTGTTGGCCCTGAGCTGGTCCTGCTTTATTTCTGTACACAAACTGCAGGATATTTTGCTGCAGGATGCCTTGTCATCACTACTGAGGCTGGAGTTGGGCAATCCGGACAAGGCAAGCTGGAGAATCTTGTCAGGGTTTTTCTGAGCACCAGCTGCTTCCCCATGAGAAGGCACTTGCCTCCAGCCTGCTGTCAGCTCTGTCTGCTCTGCCTGGCCATCTTATTCGAAAGCTTCAGCTGGAAAACACACCCTTTCATTCTTTCAGTATGAAAGTTTTAAATGAGGCTGGTGGGTGACCCTGTCAGCTGCTTTAAAGGGAAATCTCAGTGTGCAGTTACTGTTCTGTGGCCTGCAGAGAGGGAATTACAAGTTCACCTGATGTTTGAGATGCAGCATTTCCCTTCTGCCGAGGCAGAAGCCAAGGGGCTTGTGTTGAATCAGTCTCAATTCTCACACTTTGGTCATTTAATTCCTTTCTTACAACACACTAACTGCTTCCACTCTGGCTCTGGTTGCTTAGTGATTTACCAAGAAACTCTAACATAGGTGCCTGTAACCTTTTACTCAGAGCAACACTAAAGGAATAATAACCCAGAACTGGATTAGTTCTGATGGCAGGGTTAGAGGGTTAGTCTGGGGCCTTCTCCCCTGCCTCGTGGTCTCCTGTGCAGTGTTAATGATGCAGTTTTGAATTGTTAATTACTGTGAGCCATTCCAATGGTAGCAACTTACCTTTCCATTTGTTTTTTTTTTGCACTGTTTTTTCGTTAAGAAACGATGTAAGCTAATTCCATGGTGTATATAAATTGTATTTTTTTTAAATTTGTATGAATATATTTTTATTTGAACTATGGCACTTGGGAAGTATTCATGTGAACCATAACATGTCTAAGAGTAAAATGTTTGTGTGTCTCCTTCAGCACTTTCAAGGCCTTTTGATGTTTCTAGTATTGTTTTATTTTTGCCCTTTTGATGTTTCTAGCACTGTTTTATTTTTGCCCTTTATGATAATAAAACTAGTAGAACATGGCAACATCCAAGAGCATGATTTGAGGGAGTTGAGTAGTTGCTATTTATGAGCTGTCTGGATCTACAGTTTGTGCAGAGGGTGCTCTGGGGGTGGGCAGAGAGGAATGTGTGATCCTTTAGGTTGTGACCACTGTAATTCCACGTTCTCCCACAACAGCTGTATCAAAGGAGGGAATTCCCAGTGTTTGATAAGGAGCTGAATTGTGCACGTGGTGCTGCTTTCCTTACCTGAGAACTCACCTTCCTCCCAGTAAGGTAATGAAAGAGGCTCAGAGTTCAGTGTGGCACCTCTTGGTTTTTCAGGTGGCTTCTCCAGGATGTGAAAAATCTTAATTTAAACTTTTATTTAGTTTATGGCTATCTTTCCTGCTTTTGTCCTGCTGTCTGCCTTACAGAAAAGTATTTTGTGACACTTTTTGAGCTTTCATCACACGCTTGCAGGCCAAAAATGTAAGTAAATGCAGTCTTTGAGCACTGCAGAAATACCTGACCCCAAAATCTCACAGTCTTTCCATGTTTTTCTGGATCAAGGGCTGTGTTGTATGGGATGCACATAACTCTGCAGTCTAACACCCCACAGCTTGTCTGGCTTCTGCCCTCTGGCTCTCCCCTGTGTCTGTGTAGTGCCAGGGTAAGCCTGAAATGGGTAAAACCTTCTCTTGGGAGGGGATGGCAGAAAGGCTGTGCTTGGGAGCTGAACAAGAAGTGCCATAGTGGTTTTAACTGAGCTGTGCTTCTGGCAAGGGGTAGGAGGGGTACCCTGGCAAGGGTAGGAGGGGATCATCAGGAGAAAGGAGTGGGGGAACTCTGCTTCAGCTCTATACTGCCTTTGGTCATAAATGCAGGGATGTAGGAGGGAATGAGAGAGGTTTGTAGACTCCTTAAATCCATGTGTGTTCCTGTACCTGCACACCAGAGCTCTAGCAGAAAAATTTCCAGAATCACAGAATATTCTGAGTTGGAAGGGACCCACGAGGATCATTGAGTCCAGCTCTTAAATGAATGGCCCATTCAGTGAGATTATTATTTTTTCAATTTTTGCTTTACTTCAACTTGTGTGCATACCCATACAGGTGTGTGGTGTGTGCATTCCCCTACAGGTGTGGATCATGCAGCACACACAGGAAGGAACAGGGATGGCTGCTCTGAGCTTTGGCTCTGTGTGTGTGTGTGTGTGAGGAGAGAGTGAAGCTGCTCTTCTTGTCCAGGGTGCTGAAGTGCTTTCCAGCAATGGTGGGATACACTCGGCCTCTTCTGCACCCACTGTTTGTTCATATGCAGTTGTGGAAAGGGCTTGTTGGGAGCTGGAATGAGACATCAGTGAGTCCCACCATCTGGGAAGGGAGGGGTATCAGTCTGTGAGGTTTGGATGTTGAGATCACTGTTAAAAAGTGAGCAGGGTGTCCCTTCTCTGGGGACACGTGCAGGAATGAAGGCACAAATCCCTGTGGGCTGGGTATGGTTTGGCACACATTTTAATGATTCCTTAAGCATTTTGGAGCAGACACTGGACCCCACATGGACCAGTTTCAGTAGATGAACTTAGGAAACAATACTGTGTTGACAGCTCACAACTGTAACAGGTAAGACAGGACAACCCTGAGCCCCTTGCTGACTCCCCCAGCAGCTCCTTGATGCCTGCACTAGCGAATATCTCTTGGGATGGCTGAACTTACACGCTGGTTTTGCCTTTCCTTTGCTTCCTCCCAATTGCCAGCATAGCAGGCCTGTCTGTAGCTGCCTTCCCACCACCCTCTGTTTTCTTAAAACTTCCCCTACTCCCAACTCTGCTTCTGTTTCTGTTCAGCATTGTGCTGGTTTCCCCAGAGAGCAGACAGGAGATGGTAAGGGAGGGGGAAGGTCTTACAAATCATCCTTCCTTCCCACATAAAAGTGTGGGGCACACTTATCAAGCAGATGTCAATCAGCAAATGCCTTTGGGGCCCAAGATTCAGGGAAAGTAAATCAAGCAAGCTGGCTGTGGCCAGCCTGGGATGTGAGCTGGCACAGCTCCACGTCTCCCTGCAGCAGTGGAGGGTGTGTGCCCTGTGCTCCACACATGATTTCTTAGAGAAACAAAGCAGTGCTGACAGCTCCTCTTGGCATTCTTGTCTGCAGACTTGGATTCCAGTGAAGCATTTCATCTAGTGGGGAGCTGGAAAGGGACAGTGCAGTGTCTGAGGGGCAAAGAAACCATCATATCCAGTTTGCAAATAAAGCCCACGCCAAGCAAACCGCTTTTCCAGCCAAAGCTCATGCCTTACAGAGTTCATGGAGCATGCTGGTGGAATTGCTGGGTTTCAGAGCTCAAAGGACAGAAAGCTGCTGAATTGTGCACTGCTCATCAGGGGTTCTGCCAGGAGCTGTTGGGAAGTGAGAATGAAGTTCTGGCATGGCAGGAGGTGGCAAATGTCATCAGAGCCGGGTGGAGGGTGTGAGCCTGGTCCTTCTCTGATCCCACTGGGATATTTCTTTGTTTGCAGGTGGCTGTTCCCAAGGCTGTTCCCTGCTCTCTCTGATCCAGCCCCCACATCAGCAGTGGTGGCTTTGCCCGTCCTTGGGGTGATGCTCTTTGCCTGCAGAGCCCATCAGTGCCAGGTTTCCCTCATTCAGCTTTTCCCTGTGCCTGTTCCTGTGTGCAGCCCTGTTCTGACCTGGCTGTGGGATTTCCCTGAGGGAGCTTTACAGCTCAGTGTGTTTATGAGAGCAGCAGTAAAAATCCAGTCAGAGGTGCTTTTTTCCTCGATTGCTTACCCTCAATGAGGTTCTCCCAGACCCCAGGGTCCATTAACTTACTGTCTGCCAGCCAATACAGACTTGTTCCACCAGGAACTGGCTTGCTGTTAATACTGGACCCACCTGCCTTTGGGTCAGGCAGCATCTACTCTTCTTGCCATTTTTAGCACATTCCACTGAACTAATTAGAGTTTTGTGCCCTGAGGGGCTGACAGGGAGGGACAATTTACAGTGTCTGTGCAAGTTTTGCTTGACTGGGTAAAATTCAGTTCCAGCAAGAGTTGTTACTGTTAGAATAAGTGGATTGCTTTTACTTCCCCTTATAGCAGCACATGGGAAGTCGGGCTGTTGCCCATTGCTGGTGTGGAGGGATCCACCTGTGTGTTCCCATCTTGCTGCAGTGGGAAACAGGTGTGTTTGGAAAGCCTGTTTGAGAGGACAAAGCCCCATTGTCCCCACAAAGGCTCCCCAAAGGGTGACTTCACACCCCCTTGATCTGTGAAACTGCCTCTGAATAAATGCTAAGTCACTGTAGCTTTCACTGCAGAGGTGTCTCATGGAAGCTGCTGGGAATTCATTCTCCTGACAGTGAAACCTGTGTGGACACTATTGCACAGATGTTTTACCTTTAGCTGCCATTGCTGGAAGGAGGGGCTCTGATGTGTGATTTCTATCACACTAGGTGTGGTTTCCTACTGGAGTGGAGCAAAATGATCCCCCTCAGATTAGACTTCTATTCTTCTTCCCTAGGGAAGAATCACAAGGCCTAAGGTGGCAGGGAGCACCCAGGTCCCTCCCAGAGGCTGTGCCAGCAGGGCAGGGAGGGACTGGCAGGGTGGCTTGTCAGAAACGTGTGTGGCACGAGCCCTGTTCAAGGGGTGCAGCAGCCTTAGCTGTGACAGGGGTGGTGTGCACTCAGATTTACCCTTTCCCTGTGGTCCCTGAGAGCCTTTGTGAGCAGCTGTCCCAGCCCTGGAACACCTTCCTCCCACAGCCTGTCCTGGCCAGGTGTTGTTCCTCTCTCCCTGTGCATTTGCAGGAGCAAAGTCAGAATGGGACTGTTCCAGTTGAGTCTGTCCTGGTGCTCCTTTCTCAGGGCCCTGAACAAGCTTCCCAGGGTACACCAGTACCTGGGAATGGACTGAGATTCTGGGAATGAGGCTCATGAGGTGCTCAAAATAGCCCGGTTCCCAGCCGTGTGTGCAGTCACAGGACAGTTGTGTTGGGCTGGGCTCGATGCCATTGTTGGGGCTGATGGGATTCTGAGCTGTTTGGTCCTTGGGATGGTGACTGAACGTGCACTTGGCAATATCACCTTCTTTGTTGGAGGGGAGAATATATTTTGGGTCAAATTCAGCTCCTAAGTGTGAAATCTCACTTAAAAAAGGTTAAACAAAACCTTGATCAGCCTGGCAGTGTTCCCATCAGCCCTGTCAGAACAGCTTTGTGAGGGCCTGTTCCCAGAAAGTGATAAATAAAGTTCTGTACAAGCTGCTTTGTAATTGGAGTGATCCCACCTGCCCTCTCATGAGGAATATTCGAGGATTATTCAAAGAATCCTTCAAGAAATGCTGGGAATCAGCATCTCAGCCACGTGCAGAGTGAGACAAGACACAGTTACTGATGTATCTTTCTGTTGATGCTCGTAACCTTTATTTGGCCAGTGCTAGAAAGCAAATACAATGAATTCCCTTTCCTCCCTCTGGTTATTTTGAAACTCGTGGAGTGTTATAATTTTTCTTATTTCTTTCCATGTAAATTTTGCTTACGTGGGGGATTTGTGGCAGTTCCTGTGACTGAATAATCTAAACCAGCAAAAGGACTCTCTTGTTGCTGAAACCCTGTCTATGTATGTTGGTTTTTCAATGCTGAACAAGCTTTTTTTCCCTGCTAATCTGTTAGAACTTTTTAGTGCAGATGGAAAAACTCTAGTGAAAAACTCAGTTTCTACCAAGTTCATACTTTCTCTATCTCATGTAAGTAAGATCCAGCCTTGTGGGTACCAGAATACCAATAAAACTTAGGATTTTGACTTTAGGAATATACAAGAAAATTTAATGCAACAGACAGGAGAGAGGTCCAGCATAGATGTCTAATGTGTTAGTTTTATTTAAAGATGGTCTCTTGGTGCTAGAGCAAGAAATGTTCTTTAAAAAAACATCAAATAAATAAATAAATAAATAAATAAAAATAGGAATAACTTTCTGTTGAGGAGCTTGGAAAGCATCTGGCTTTCATCTTGGGAGGAACAGGTACTGTAAAGCATTCTTCAGAGCAGGGAATAGGGAGGTTGATCCTAATTCCTCCGGGAACCTGCAAACCAAACACGAAATAAATGTTACTGAAATCTGTTTCTTTTTCAGTCTGTGGCACCGTCGTCAACAGTGCTTTTGAAAAAAACAGTACTGGCTTAAATACTCGGCTAAAATTAACTCCTTTCTCAGACTGTGTCTTCTTAAGGATTTAAAGGGCTGCTCCTCCCCTGTGGTGGCACAGACAGTGACTCACCGTTGCAGCCCATCCCGCTGAGGGAGCCGATCCGATCGATCCTCCTCCCGAAGCACCCGGAGTCTCTCATCATCCTGGGCATCTGCAGCCCCCTCAGCCTCTTGAGGACGGGGTCCCTGTAGGACAGGGGCGTGTTGGGTGCCAGCCTGGGCTCAGCCTTCTGGTCCTCACTGTCGTCGTCGAGTTCTGGGCGGATCTCCTCCTGGGGTTTGGGTTCTGGCAGGTCAGGGTTGGACTCCAGGGCTTCAATCATTGCAAATTTATCCTCCAGCCTCTCCAACAGAGCCTGTAAGAGAAGGATTAACTTCATGAAACTCCTAGTTTTGTGCTCATTTGCTAAGTCTTCCAGTCATCCCTTTCTGCGTTCATCAGTAGTCCCATGGGAGACTGTCAGGTTGGATCCCAGGTCCTTGAGCTCTGTCCTCTGCACTAAATCCCTGTTCACAGCAATTCCATCTATAGGAATTTACAGCTGTGAGCTGAATGAAGCTGCTTGACACCAAGTGTGTCTTACTGGCAAGGTTACAACTCTTGACAGAGGAAAAAAAGCCCAAGATCTGAGTTGCACAGGGAGCTACCACTCAGCCCAGCAGTGGTACAGCCTCAGAGAACCTTTGGATCCATAGCCATATTCTCAGAAGCTGCTGCTTTGTCACCCCTGGCTATTTCAATGGACACCACTTGGAGAAGCTCTTGGTGTTTTCACTGATCTCTGCCCCGGGGGTTACAGGATTGCTGCTCCTTAAAGCAACCAAAAATACCCCTGTGCTAAATTATTGCCTGCTGAGTGATTTCTTCCTGAGTACCATTCTGTGTAATTTGTACAGCTTTGTGTGACAGGGATCAGATAACCTTCTCAAGGGCAGCTCAGCCAATTAGGGGAACCTAATTGCCCATCTCTGGAAGAGGAGTGAGCCTCATGGCTTGCCTGACAATGCATTTGGAAGCCGCTCTTCTTGGCTGCTGCAAACAGCCCAGAGGCACAGGGTGGTTTTAGCTACAGCTGACACTGTTCCAGTATTTCAGGGAGTTTGTTCTCAGGCCCTGAGAACAGCTGTGAGAAGCTGGTCACTGGTACCAGACCAAGGAAAGGTTTGAGCTTTCAAATTTCATCTTGCAAGGCTGAGTCTTAAGCTTGTGTTGTGCTGCAACAATGGATGTTCTCTGTCACTCATTAGAGTTTGCACTTGGTAATTTCATAGCTCTGGAAGCTTTCCTGGGTGAGCCACACTAAATGATTATAGTATTCCTCTAGAAACATTTCTAAAATTTGACTTTGGGTGCTCCACTTTACCTCCTCATCTCCCATCCATACACAAATCTCTCAAATTCACAAAGCCAGAGCCCTGTGGCTGCCCTGCTTCACTGCTCCTGCCCTTTAGTGGGGTAGAGAGGACCCCACTTGAAAGTTTTCTGTTTATTCTCGTAGAGCTACTCTGAAGATTTTTTTTTTTTCCTCTCTGGAGCTTTGCCCCCAAGGAGATGGATCTTTAAGAGAAAAGAACCAAAAACCCTAAGCAGACATCCCCACAACATCGCAATTTTAATTCCCAGTGCTGCCCAGGAGCTCAGGTGAACCCAGCACAGGAGGATATTGCCCTGCAGAGCTTCTCTGAGCCCCTGTGAAGAGCTGAGGCTTTGTCCCCTGGCATGTGGTGGCCAATGTGGCCACTGCTGTCTGATCATGCAAAGGGAAGGCAAAGCACCACCTCGCACTCTGCTGAGCACCCCCAAAGTTTAAACCTGAGAAGAGAGAGAATCCTCACCTCCATGCTGGCCAGTTCTTTGGCAGGGCTGAGGCTGTAGATGGGGTTGGCTCTGCTGGACTGGAGCTGGATGAGCAGCAGCAAGAGGAAGCCATAGAAAAATGAGCCTTTAGTGTCCATGGCGCCGAGTTGGTTGGGAATAGCAAAGTTCAAGCTGTCTCTTCTGAGGTGTCCCTTCGGATCTCTCTGTTCCTTGTCCTGTCCTCTCTCTTCCGAAGCTCGTCTTTTATACTCTTGGGGTGTGATCTCTGCTTCCTGGGTTATCAGGGGGTTTATCTTGGGCACATTCCAGTCCCACTGCAGGCATGCAGCTCTGTCAAGGGAAGATTCCCTTTATTAGCTGTCATTAGGCAGCAGCCGCCGTTGCTGAGGAATGTATGTCACAAGTCAGTGATTTCATGTCACTCCCCCTCCTCTTGATACCGGGGCAGTGATTACACGATCCAGTTGGAAATTCTTAGCAATTTTCTTTCAAGAATGGTCAGATTTATGGAGATGGGAAACAATCCCGAAACTGCTCTAAACTCTGCTCAGTTAGAAGATTTCCACAGAGAAATTACCTTTTACAGGGAAAACAGAAGGCTTTTCAGATGAAGAGTAAAGGCTGAAGATAAATCTACTTTTAGGACACCTACAGCATCGTGCACACTTCCCTTCTATATATGGAATAAGTGTGGCCACCGCATACCACGGAGTGTGCTGAAAATCCCAGATTTGGGCCAACTTCTCTTTTCCCAGTGCTGTCGAGGTGATATCACCGTTGAGACTTTGTGTGTTCCCAACAGCAGCAGCACCTCGATCTGCACCTCAGCAAGGACTGACTCTGCAGGGACAGCGAGTGCCTCCAGCCCTCTGTGCTCCGGCACCGCCGAAAACACTGTCCCTGTTAACAGCCAAACGTGTAAATAATGGGATTTCTCTAAACATCAATGGTAAGGCTTGACCCTACGGCAATAAAATTGAAAGGCCATGTGGCCAGATACAGGAATAATCTTCTTGTACCCTCATGCAAGAAAGAAACCTGCTCAATGAGAAATTTCAATAGACAGCTTTCGGTGTTATTCAGAAAGGAATCAGAATCTGTCCCCAAGGAAGAATGGGTGAATTTGTGTCTATATGTGCTTTGGGAGAGGTTAAAATGAAATCTACAGTTTAATAGATTAAAAACAAAAAGTATTTATTTATTTGAATGCTGAAGTTTTTTTAAATTAGCTAAAAACTACCTATTCTTAAATGAAATACAGATTTGCTGCAAATTCCTCCTCCACTGTTGTCTTTATGCATATAGTGCAATTAAAAATAAATTTTTTTTACAGAAGTGCAAGAGTTCTAAATTATGAAGCACATTGTTTGCCCCACATCTTCCTAACGTTTCTTTTTATTTTAAATTGAAACAAGAATGAATGTCTATAATTTGTTGACTTTTCATATGAATATAGATCTTGAAAGGATCTCCTGATTAGTTTCTAAATAATAAAACAATGATAAAATATTTCTCATGTCTTAAATGTTTTTAACATGGTGTTTGTGTACAAACATGTGGACATACTGTTCACATGATCAGCTACCAAAATTATACTGGAAAGGACATTCCCAAGGTTGTGGAGTCATGTTCAGATGCTACTTTTTCCTAATATAGTCTGAATTCAGCCCAACTCCGTGTGTGTTCTCATGAATCCCTTTATTATAACAGCTTTCTCTATTTTTCCTCCATGCTTTCTTTTTTCAGTAAATGGAAGAAATGCTCTTTTTTTGTGTGTTATCCCAGCACATTCTTGTTTTGTGCTATTAAGAACTAAGATCCCGATAGCTTCTTTTTGTTTTTTGTTTTTTTTTTAATTAACACTCCATGATGCAGTGTCTGTATAATTCACTAATTAGTTACAATCATTCTCTTCCTGCTGCTCTTGGTGTGTGTATATGTTTGTTTGCACCGAGGTGTAACTTTGTTTTGTAAACTGCAAAAGTGTGAGAATATAAACCAGAATTATTCATTAATATCCAGTGTCCAATTTAAGATAATTAAGATCTGTTATTGCTGTATTTTTTGGTTCTTTCCTTTCACACACACACACACACACACACATCCACCCCCACACACTAAATATTCTCTAGTGCATTCTCTGCACAGAAACATTTTGTCACTTGCTCTGAGCTTTGCTTTGTGGGGTTTTTTTTTGTACAGTAAAATGTCAGAACTCAGCTCTTCACTGTTGAAGCTCTAAAAATCACTTGTTTGTTTGTTTTATTTCAGTGTCACCACCCTGGTAAGATGAATGTGAAGTTAAGGCTTTATAGCCCAGCGATGGATAGTCAGGATCCAGGCATTGCCTGTGCTCAGCTGGGCATTTCCCCGGTAAAACCCTTGTCAGGAGCCTTAACAGAGGAGCAGGTTCTTATAAAAACCTTAATGTGACTGATTTTAGGGTTGGGAAAATGTCGCATTTCCTCAGCATCGCAGGGTGTGGGGTGGGAGGTGTGGGGACATGAGGCTCCCTTAGAGCAGCTCTGGTTGCTCAGAGCAGAGAGGGGGAGCACCAAAGGTGCTGCCGCAGCCCCGGGTGAGGATCCCTGCGAGGAGGAGGATGGACAGAGCTCAGCTGAGGGTCACGTTGCCCCTTCCCCGGCAGGAGGATTCTACGCCCTCGTTTTTCAGCCCTGTAAGGCTGAGGACTGTAAGCCCTTGGGTGGTGCCACGTGGATTCCTTCTGCTGATAAACCTGTCCTAAGTGCTGCCCCGACCCGCCGCACGTTCCTCCCGTGATGTCCATTCTCCTACTGCCGTTTGCGGCTGAAGAGTCTGAGCTGATTGTAAGGAGCCTTTGTAGTCGCCTTTGTTCTGAGGAAGAGGCTGGATTTGGATTCCTTTCATCTCCCAGTGATTAAACCCTTTGACAAAACTATACCCTACCCCACCCAAGCTCTTTTCCCCTGCAGTTTGGTTAGACTGGGAAGGAAATTAAGAGATGAGGTAGTGTGAGAATCAAAAGGGAAATCTAAAAACGTCCAGAGCTGCCATGCTGCGGTTAAGAGAGTTAAGTGGTGCCTCACTTTTTCCGAGGGGGGGGGGATTAATTTTCATCCCAAGCATGGAGTATTTCTCCCGGTGATCGGGATGTGTGGCGGCTGCTCCTTTCTTTGCTGGACTCTCCAGGCTCAGCGCGGGCAGCAGGGAGCTCCGGGCAGGCGAGGGGAGCCCTGCAGAGCCCGGCAGAGCCCGGCGGTGCTGGCGCTCGGCGTGAGGGGACTGGCGTCTGTCCCGGGTGCTGAACCCCTGGCAGCCCTTCATCCGCAGCCAGATGTATTTTTAAAGCGATGAAGTCCCTCTGTTCTCAGCGGCCCCCTCTGTGCCAGCCTGCCGTGCCAAACCTGGCGCTGGTACCAGCGGATTAGCCCATGGCACAGGGGGGCGAGCAGGACACCACCTGGAATTAACCCCGAGCCCGGCGCCCACCTCCTGTGGGAGCGTTCCCTGCCAGCAGCCGTGAAGCCATCGGGAAAGGCATCCCGGCTCCCTGCCGCGGTCCTGGAGCTGGCAGCGGTGCCTGGCACTGTCTCTTCAGTGCAGCCTGGAGGGTCACGGGACTGATCATCGTCCTGGAAGGATGTAATTCCCATCCTTCCCGCTGCTGCGACCCTCCACAAAGGCTTGTCCAGACCGCCTGGGGTGCTCTGGTCAGGGTCGGGACTGAGCTCTGAGGGCAGAGGGAGAAGAGCGCTCTGGAGGGGGGTTCTGTATCTTCTGATCGTGTGCTAGGCCATGACTGGGGGGAAAAAAAACCCAACAAACACTCAGAAAAAGCAATGCAGGCTTTGTACAAAAGTTTCTTGCTCCGCACCCCACTACTGCTGGTCCGGGGGCTGTCCGGCTGCTGGACACTGGCCTGGAGGCTCAGGGAGCGCCTGGGAGCCGGGCCCGGCTTCAGCTTCTCCTTCTCCTCCAGAAACCTGGGAGAGGAGGGCAGGGAGCTGCGGCGGGAGCCGCTCCGAGCCTTCAGCGGGGGACAGCGGCCGCTCCTGCCCCGCTCCGCCCCGGCACCCACGGGCTCGGAACCGGCTGCATCCCAGCCCCGTCCTCTCCCAGCTCGCCCCAAAGCAGCCGGAGAAGCACCCCGGTCGGAGGGAGGACGGGAGGCTCCTCACCGGCTCTGCCCCTCACGGCACCGGGGTCCGCAGCCCCGCGAGCTCCCGCTGGACCCGCCGCCCTCAGCGCCGGCCACAGGCTGGTCCTCCAGGCCTGGCTCCCCGTCCTCCCCCCGGAGCTGCCCCAGCGCCTCCAGGAGGTCCTGCCGAGGGAAGGAGAGGGGGGATATGGATCCCCGCCCCGGCGGGACGGAGCCCCAGCTGGTTTTGTTTAAGGCATCACAGCAAAGAGCCTGGCGGAGAAATGAGGTGTGTGCTTTGAAGGCAGGGAACACGAACGAAGGAAGCTCACGCCAGGTAGGAGTGTTACGTTGATACAGAATAGGAGCAGATATGGGTGAGGACGTGAATCAACCCCGATTTTGTGTGTACTAGAGACAGACAGGAATGGAGAGGGATAAAGCAGTGAGAGTGTACAGGATCTGTGTGATGACCAAGGGGAACAAATGCAATTTAGCCCTCTAAAAATAAACTAGTCAGAAATGAGTCTTGGATGAGACCAGATCTCGACTACTGCCTGACATCACTTACAATCGGGTTCCCCAAAAGCAGACACATTTGAGAAAGATACATCTATGTTTCTTTCTGTGTAGGAGCAGTTTTACTGGGGGCTTTTCTCCTCAGCCACTTCTGTAATCCTGGTCTGTAAATTCATGAACTGCTGCTTAGCAGATGGAAACGGCACAGCCAGAGATGAGCTTCCCCCATCTGAGTGGCATCCTCACTTCAAAGCTTAGCTCTGGTTATTGAAATGCTAATAGAACTCGGCAAATTACCTAAAATACAAACACACTTGGCTTCAGTCCTGGGGATCTAATTATGGAGCCTTTTATGTGAAATAAATTGTTCTTGCTTTCTGAAAAGTGGCTTTTTAAAATGTTCCCGCAAAATGCCAGGTGATGGGATGGCACGTTACCAGCTCGGCCTCTATAATTGCAGCTCTTATCTGTTTCTTGTTCATCTTCTGTAGGATTCTGTTCACAAGTGCTCCCAGCTCAGACTTGAACCTCCTCTGCCTCCTATTTTCCTGCAAATAACTTCAATGACCCAGAGTTTATGTTAATGTAGCTGAGTTTGGAAACAAGCTGAGGACGTTCAGGAAACAAACTCCGGTAGCACTTACCCTTCATTGGATTTTCATCGAAATTTCAATGTTGGGAAGCTTTTGTGCCTGTGAGAATGTCCCTGCTCTGAGGATTACTGAGAGCTGGGAGTGAGCTTTAGACTCAGGATTAGTAGGAAGGGAGGTGTAACCTTCCCATTAGCAACTGTCACAAAATCCTGGTTCCTCAAAAGTAAGCAGCTCTGCTTCTTCTTAGCCTAAGTAAATTGTTAGTTTTAAGCCATGTATAGTGTATTTATTGATATGGAATTACGGTGAAAACTGCTTTGTTCTTTCATCTTCCATTCCTGACTTTAAGTGTTCATCTGACTGGTGAAATCCTTAATTTTCTTGTGATTTTTGTTTAGGAAAGGCAACATAGAGCATAATAAATTCATTGTATCATATGATACACGTATCATATTTGTTATATAATCCATTGTTGGAGAGCTTGTACTCAGGGGTGTCTATGTAAATTCCACTGAGTGTCTGTTCAGGGCATTTTCGGTGCTGCTGCTGCTTTGCTATTAAAGTTAAACAGCAGCAAAGAGCATAAGAGGATATGTTTTTGAATTTTCTGCTCAGTGCTTTGAAATACCTGGATCTGCCTGTGGAAGAGTAGGGTGCCCTCAGACTTCCTTCAAAGAAGGGCAATATTATTTTTTGGTTTGGTTTTATTTTTTAAAATAAGATACAAGTGGAAGAACCAGTTGTTTTCCTCTGCCAGTGGCAGATTTAAATGCAGAGTCACTGCTTTCTACTGATGCCACCTAAGAGAGTTGCCCTTAGCTCAAACTGTGGGGCAAAGACTTGGGGCTCTGTATGTCCTGATTTCTGATTACCAGACAGCAGCCCCCCGAAATGCTTCTGAGTTCCAGTGGATTGTGTCTAACTGCAAACTGGGGCTCTGTTTCAGGAGTGACACACGAGACAAGCACAGCAAAGGCTTGAAGCAAATTCGCTAAATTATGGAAAGCAGTTTATTACCTGAGACATAATAAAATTTGTTTATTTACACATTTAGTACACTAACAGTACAAATGTGGCTTCTTGTAACTAAATTTCAGAGAGATGTTCACAAGTAATTACTCTGATACAAACAGGCAGCACAGGAAACGTCTGTTCTGTTGGCCAGGTAATTCAGGGGAGAAGTGGGTGCAATTTGCTCAGTACATCGTGTAGGTGGAGCCAATATGAAAAAGAGCTGAATATCTCACTGAAAGGCAACAGGTCCTTTGAAACCTCGAAGCCAGTCCTGTCAAGAAAGCAGAGAAATAAATAAATAAGTAAATAAATAAATAAAAGAAATGTACAGGATTTCACACACGGAAATTAACTGATTTCTGACTGTTCTAGGGCCAGGTTCAGCCCCACTGTTCTGCTCAGAGTTTCTTTGGATTGAGACAAATATCCCTGGGGAGCTGGTGAAAAACCTCTCTGAACTGGCTGCTGTGAGCAGGTGAAATCACACAGTTGATGTGCAGGAAGGGTGAAGGCAGACAAAGAGAGGTGTGGCAATCAGAGATTTTAAGTATATATCTGATGGCAGTGAATTCTGAGGAGGGTAAAATAGTGAAATGTGCTTGTGATGGGAGGGCAAAAGTTATTTTAAGGCACCATTTCCTTAAAGCTGAATTAACTCTGCTCTTCTGCAGGTTAAACACACACACAGACCTGCCCCTGGCTTTCTCTTACCACAGTGCAGAGTCAGCACCCCAGGCCACTCAGGGCCCCAATTCTGTCCAGCCTGACACCAAAACAGCCCCTGGGGAGGCCCTTCTTGCTTCTGCCTCGGTATCTGCGGGACAAACTCAGGAGGTCGCTGAGGAATCTCTGGATTGCACCGTCCCCCAGGGACACGCCCTGGGGCTGCTCCATCGTGTCCTGGGGCCACTGGGCTTCAGGATCTTCCTGGTCAAAGACACCTCCTGGGATCAGCTCGTCTTGCTCATGGCCCCTCTCTTCTGAGACCAGGGGATGCTCCAGATCTTCATCCAACAGTTTGGAGAGACTCTGGAAAAAGGGAAGGGTAGAAGGTGGAGAGGGAGGAGAAGGAAGGGTTCTGGAAACTCTCATTGTTTTCATATAAACCACGTTCAGCACTAAGTTTGAGGACAATTATTTTTAACATTTATCAAAGGATGAAAGTACTGAAGTGGTTTCTGAAACTGATGATGGTTATCTTGAGTTTCTTCTGGCTCACAAAGCTTCTCTGAGCTAACTCTGCTCTCTCAAGGTGCTCTCAGGTTATATGCTCTTGGTGAATCCTAAAGTTCTGAGCTGGCAGACTGCCAGTTAACCCTTTCCTGGACCTCTGGTATGGTATAAACTGTGAAAAATGATGAAAGAGCCTTGGTCAAGTGAATAAGGAACAAGAAAAAAAATAGTTGATATGTTGGAATAATAAAAGAATCAATGCAACAACACTCTGGAATTGGTCCTGAAGGATTATATTAAATATTTCTTTACAGACTGGGAGGTCACTTCATACTTAGCAATACCAGATCCCTAGTCCAGTAGCTGAAATGTGTTTTCCTGCTGACTTGAAATTGCTACACACACAAATACACACAGGCACACATACACACTTCTCCTTTTTCTTATGTTCTACCTCTGAGACTCCTCAGCTGCACCACTGAGCTGAGGAGGAGATCCTGCAGGTACAACCCCATAATTCCTCTTTCAGCCAAAACCAGGGAATTCAGGGAGGAGCATGCAGGTGACTGCTCTAGGGCTCGAGATCACAGTCCTTCCAGGATGATTCCTTTTTTCCTCCAAAAGTTCATTGTTTTACTCAGTCACAGGGTGACCCCACATCCCCAAACCCCAAACTCACCCCACAAGAAAAAAAAAAAAAAGACAAAACATTTTCCTTTCAACTGCCTCGTGTGATCAGAAACTTAAATCCAGTAATCAGTGACTTGAGTTTCCCCTGTTTCATAACTCTGTGCCTGCCCACCTCAGGGTTCCTGCTGTCAACTCTCTTGAGTTTCTCCTGCTGCTTTAGCTGGGGTTGGAAGAAACAGAGCTCATCTGAAGTGTCTAATTCCTAAAGAACCATCAGCTTCTCTCTGCTCTGTTGAGCAGCCAGTCACTTACCTGTAAGCTGGAAATGGACCTGGCCCCTGCCTGGTTTTGACTGACAATTAGCAGCAGAAGGAATCCGGGGCAAAAAAGAAGTTTCAGGTTCATGTTCCTGTTTTGGTGTCTCTGATTCCTCCTTCCCTCGAGTCTCTCCAGCTCAGTGCTGCTCTGTGTCTCCAGCTATCAGCATTTATATCTTCCTCCAATCCCTCCCAAGGCCACCTTTTGAGTTCCTGCTAGTGCAAGGATTGGTTTGAGGTTCTGACCTGTTTTCATCCTCCCAGGAGGAGGAGGAGGAGGAGGAGGAGGGAGGAAATAATTCTCTTTTCTGATGCTGAATGAAAGGAGCATTTTACACTTGGGCAATGTAGCATCATCCTGTTGCTGTGCATCTGGAGGGCTCTGCAGGCTGCTGTCCTGTGCCACTTCTGTTTGTTAGTGTGCTCAGCTCAGTGTTCCTCAGGCTCACTGCTAAACCTTTCCTTTTCAACCAGAGAAAAATAATTGTGAGAAATATAGAGTGAGACAGGAAGGGAATTGTACCCACTACACCTTCACTGGGCTCCTGTGACACACCCAGCCAGAGGGATGGGGGTCTCAGAAAACATGCTGTGTAAGAACTCAGTGTTATTATATAATAATATGAGATTATAATAAAACAACATAACATATAATCTCATGCTATTGATTTATGAGCTGAAAAAGAGTGATTTGGAGAAGACGGGAAATCAAAGTCTTTAAAACATAACAAGTTGCATTAGTTACTTGCCTGAGTGACATGAGTGTGGCTGAAACAAGGCTGACATGCACAGAAAGCTTCTACAAGGTTTAAACTGAGAAAGAAATTCTTCTTTCCCTGGATCCAGCTTAAAACATTTCCTTTCTGTGTTCTTTCTCAGTCTGTTAGACACAATTTGTATTAAATCTGAGATCAGTCTGAAAGGAAGCAGAGGCTTGAAATTTGGCCCCACTGAGAAACTGAAACGTTCCTGAGTGTGCAGTGATATATCTTGACCTTTTGTGGTATTTTTGCACACATGTGATGCTCAAAGTTAAAGGCCATTGAATTGGATCTGTATGGAGGAAAGGGAAATTAAGGATCATCTGGCATTTTTCATCTGATATTTGAGTTACTGAAACCTTGGAAGCCAGTTCTTGGTACCAACTTGTTGGTCCTGAAGGCTTGGAGAAAATAATTCTGTGATGTGCCAGTTTATCATTTTCAGTGTTTTTTCATGTGCAAATCAGTTTGAAACATAGTCGTTAAGTGTCTCTTGAAATGGGTATTGTAAAGAGATGGCTTATAAACATCCCTCTGTGACAGAGAGGGAGGTCTGATGTTATTATATTTTTGGCATTTTTTTGTTGTTGATGTTGATTAAAGCCACATATTATATGAGTCTTAGAAAATGAAATCATCATTCCAGAGGTTTGAGGTGTGTACTTTGCAGTGTGACAAGACAGTGAGAGAAGGTCAGGGCAGTTTCAGGGTTGTCCCTTCTCCTCTGCAAAAGCACAGGGTTGTTTTGGTGGTTTGATTGGCCTGTCACAAGTCTGCATAGATGTAGATAATAAATCTTCTTGACCTCAAGATCTCTGAGCTTGTCTTGGGGTACTGCTGAATTCTGTGTGGTTGCTGCTGGACATACATACACCAGCACAGTCCTCACCTATGACTATGCTGGGAAAGTCAGAATAACTAAGGTTGGAAAGGACTTTCAGAGGTCTGTGGTGCAATCCTGTGCTAAAAGCAGAGCCAGCTTAGAAGGAGTTTCTCAGTGCCTTGTCAAGTTGAATTTTGAGAATCTTAAAGAAACAATGATTTCCTAATATTTACTTGGAATTTTCCCTGTTGCAATGGGTGCCATTGCCTCCCCTCCTAATGCAGTGCAGCTGGATGTTGTCTGTGAGCACAACAAAAGGGTTTTCCATCTCCCAAACAGTGACCTTCCACGGGAGTGTGTTTCAGAGGGTGCTGCATAACCCAGACAAGGAGGGCAGCTTCAGTCCAGGTAGTCAACACCTGGGTTCAGATCAGATTTGGTGCCGTGGTAAGAAGGAGTTAGGAAGAGAAAACATCTCTGATTTACTCTCTGGGTCCTCTCAGGACTTCAAAACTTGCCATTAGGGTGGTGCAGTTAAGATGGAGACTTCAGCACAAACTTCAGTCTATAAAGAAGGCAGGAATGCCTGAGGACAATAGAAAATTTTTGAGAGGCAGGAAACAAGTTTGTGCCCCTTCCTAAAGTGGTTTGGGTATTCCTTTTTATGGCAAATCCTTCATAAGGGGTGGAAGGAAGTATCAAGAAGGAAGCAGGTTGGTGTGTGTTGCTCGTCTCCAACAGTAAGTTGCTTCCCAGCTTACTGAGATATTTCTCCTGTACCAGCAGAGATCTGATTGAAAGAGTAGGGTCAGAACAAACTCTCCCTCTGGGGATGTATCTGCCTCACCTCCCCAGGCTGCTGTGAGGAAGGTGAGCTGTGGAGCTGATGGTGCATGGCCTGCTTAGACAGGTACCATTAGAGCACTGCTGCAGCAACTCATCCTCCTCCTTCCCAGCTCAGGGACCCCTTCAGCCTCCCTCTCCTTCCCAGCTGCTCAGGCCAACATTCCCTGGCTCACTGCAGCCAGCTGAAAGGGCAGGGACGTGTTTGTAGAGCTTCCCTCACAGTGGGATGGCCAAGTCCGTGATGGAAGCCGGCACCAGGGGCCCCTCATTAGCAGACATTAACATTTAACTGTGGTCTCCAAGCATTTGCCTCAATGTCCCCCTCCCTTGCCCCTCTCCCAAGTGGTCTGGAGCTGAGCTGGGCAAGGCTCAGTGCACAGCAGCATCCCAAGCCCAAGCTTGGTGGGAATTGCTGGGCTGCAGGAGCTCTGTTTTCTCAGACAGGAGACCCTGCAGCAGGAGGGGGCACGGGGGGATCTCTACAGAGAAGAGACTGAGCACAGACACTGAGCTCACTAATTAGTGCCCACTGATCAATTTGATGGGCTGAAGAGGGGATGTTTTCCTCTGTAGCCCTGTGGGACAAGAAGGGGCCAAGACCACCCGGGGACAAGGAGGGCAGCAGGTTGGCATTTAGTAACGGGCTGTAGGTGGTTCTGGAGCATTGGGTTTTGATGGTATAATTTTAATATTAAGTTTGTTAGGCATATTTATCACATTCTTCTGGCAGTAATGAAGCCCAGCAGGAAAGCAGCAGTGAGGGAGGGGAGACCCAATAAAGTAGATCCTGGAACAAATGGGAAACAAGCTGAGGAGTTCAGAGCAACGGCTCAAGAGTTCTGGTCAGTGCCTGGTGAGAGGCAGAGGCTTAAAGAAGTGCTCATGTTCCATAAATCCTCACCTGAAACTCTATTTTTGGCTAAGCTTCACCTCTATCAAGATGAACAGCATCTTGCTTCCCAGTTGTTTTGGAAAGGTGGGAATGTCTACACGGTCAAGTTGTGGGTATTCACAGAGCAGCTGAAAACATCAATTAACTGTGCATGGTTTCAAACCATGTAGGTCTTTATAGTCCTGTGGCAGCCAGTCTGCTCCTCCATAACCTTTAAGTGGGGTCTCAGGAATTCTTAGGCTGAATCTGAGTCTTTTATTCTCTGTGTTGTACGAGATACCTTTGGTGTTTGGACTGAGACCTAATTGGTCTACATATTACTGCCTTACTACAGAAATGCTGGACTTCAGAGGGAGCAGGTTGGGCCTCAGTTGAAGGAACTGTTTGTGAAGCACACAACTAATTGGCAGCTGCAAGCAGAAAGGCTGCAGGGTCAGTCTGCAGATCACAACCTCTGACAGGGGACAGAAAGAGAACCGTTCGTGGCCAGCATGGACGTGACATGTCCCCAGATGTTCTGAGCTGAGAGACGTTTCCCCGGCAAAACTAGAAGGTCACTCCTGTGAGATCCCACCTGGCCTTTCTCTTCGTTATTGAGGTGTGTGGGGACCTCTCCTGGTGAGTGCAGAACGTGCCTCAAGTTCAGTCAGAGCAAATTCTGCTTCAAGGAGGGAAAACGGATCAGACACGGAGGTTTTGATAAAACGATCACTTCAGAATCAAGGACATGGTACAGGCAGTGTGAGAAGGGTCTGAGTGGCTCTTTTGCAGGGATTAGGCTCTAGTAGCCACGGGAGTGTGTGTGAGTGGTTATGTCTTGGGAAGGCACATGGTATGTGTGTGATATATGAATGCTTGTGCTTCATATTCAAAAGTTTGAGTGTCACATGCTCTGGTGGGTGGCTAAGTTTAGTTCCAGCACTAGATGTGTTGATCTGGACTTTTACAGTGGATTTTGCAGAATGTTAAGTTTCTGCTAGAAGGGATGGGAGCAGGGGGGTCATTTCTTAAGCATTTGGTCTGGGGTAACATCTGCCAGGTTTTCCTTTGTGACCCAGCCCACCCTGGCATAGCTGGGAGCAGTGTCACCAGGGCCCATTGATCAAGGCTTGCTGGCCAAGCAGCCAAATCAAGGGGCAAGAGGTCACACTCTCCCATTGTGCTATTTATTGCTGCATGCCACTGGTGAGTGTGCAGAGTGCAGGAGGAGAAGCCATTTCTAGAAATGGCCAGACAGCTACAGCAATGAAATGGCACCTGTCCGAGAAGTTGCCGTGGTTGTTTACTTCCCCTCTCCTAATGGACTGGTGATAAACCTAAAAATAGCCTGGCTAACTAAAAATGTGATCATTACATAAAGCCTGTCGCCCACAAAAACACTCTGTAGGTTTTGTTCAGCCTGTGAGAGTGTTGCTGGGCATAACCTCAATTTTGTGTTCCCAGAGTAGGATCCCAATTGTCCATTGGTTTTGACACATCTCAGACATGTGGACTTGGTCTGACCAGAGAGTTGTGTAGGTCGGTCCCTGTGTTTTGAGAACAGGGATGTAAACTATCCCGATTTTTGTTTGGGATTCATGTGTGTATTGTTTTTCTTCCTGCCAACATTTACAGTCCTTTTCAGCTGTGCTTCTCACCAGTTCAGGCACAACTGCACACTTGCATTGTGATTAGAAGGCAAATCCTTCATGTCAGGTTGGTTGTGCCAGGGAGGCCATCCTGGAATTCCACAGTGGATGCACATTAGGCTGTGTGTGAACAGGAGAGTTCCTTCCTGCCTCAGGAGGCTGAGCTGCAGTGGTAGGAATGCAGCCTCATCCAGAGCTTAGCAAAGCCTCTCTTTCTCAGGAGCTCAGTGTGGCTGTGGCGGCTCTTATCACCCACTGTTCTCCATTTGACAGCCCTTCTTTGTTTTCCCAGAAAATACTCACTGTGTCTGCCAAGCTTCTGGAAATAGCTGCCTCCTTTTGTGGTGGAGGGTGGCAGGGCCGTGGGCCAGAGGGACAGGATATTTTAGCTGTTGCTCCTCAGCACAGCGTGATGGGCGAGCAGCCTTTCTAACACCAACACTGCTAAAGCTGAGATAAGGTGCTCAGGCTACAGGACTGGAGCCTGTGTTCGTGCTTGAGATAAACTCCTCTGTCAGCGCCACATTCACACCTCCCCTGTCACATCAGGCACCCCACGGACCTGCCTTTCCCACCAGTCACTTGCTGCAAAGCCTCAGCACGGGGGTATCAGGCCCACAGAGTCCCCAGGGGCTGCTCCATGTGCCCTTGTGGTGACATTGAGGTGGGAATACTGTGAGGGGGAATAGGTTTGTCACTAGGGAGTGTCACCCAGAGCTTTGGACTCAACCCCTTCCCCTTGGGATGCACTGTCCAGCCTTTGCAGTCTGGACAAAAGAGGAATGGGTGAACTGGGTATATGGGATGGGGGATGTCCAGTGCCATGGCTGCTTCCCTGTGTGAGTGCAAACACCAAATACACCATCTGAAATGACACAGACTAGGGGCAGGCAGTTAAATCTGCCTGTGGATGCTGAGGAGAGCAATAATTACAGTTCCTCTGTCTGCAAAAGTGAGAGTCAAATGATTAATTCCTATGGGCTGGCAGAGCCTTCTAGAATGGCAGGATTTCATTTAATTTACAGGGGGGAAAGACAGTTGTGTTAAGCAACTGAATGCCACTGGAGAGATGAAGCCCTTGGGGCTGTGCCAGTGAGCAAAAGAATCATTCCTGTAATCAAGATGGTTTAATGACTGCAGATCCAGAGTTTAAAGTGAGCTTCAGGATGAGAACAGTGTGGGTTCAGAGGTTCCCTCTGAAAAGGTGTGTGGTGTCTGCTTCAGCTCACAAAAGTGCTCCTTGTAAAGGCAAGTTGTGTCATTCCCACACTTGCAATGGGCTTGTACGGATGGGGAAACACACAGGATTTTTCACCCAGGCCCTCTGTTCACTAAGTGACTGGAGAATTAAGGTTGCTACTCAGGTTAATAAGACTGTCAATCAGATTGAGAATCCAAGAAACTGGTCACTGTTGACCAGTTACACAGGTAACTGTGCACAGGTACAGCTGTACAGGTACAGCTTCAGTTCTCTCTCCCTCTCTCTGGGTGTTTCAGTCCAAACCCTGGAAGATTTCCAATATAGATTGGACTAAACTCTTTACTGTTATAGGTGTGCCTGCCTGACAGGCTGTAGGAAATGCTGGACTCCCTTTCCTCCATGGCCTGTTAAAAGGGGGCCCTCAATGCCACCCTTAGCCAGGACTAACAGCCCAGGTGACACTGCTGTGCCCCACTGCAGCGAGCAGAATGCCCAAGAGTAAGTTTGATCCATGTCTATCTGAACTTCCTGATCTGGGAGTAATTTCTGTTGTGTATCCACTCACTGTCCCCCAAGACTGGGCTCTGTCTGCTCTGCTTTGAAAGATGGATGGGAAAGCTAGGCAAGAATAAGCAATAATGGGCTGATAGGGCAAGAATACAGCCACACAGTCTGCTTTTTATAGAGAATAGTGCTTCAGTGCTTTCTGAAATGTGGGAGAACCCTCCAAAGGGTCTTAATCTGAGCACTGAAAACCCCTCTTTGAAAAAAACCACTTTTATGAGCAGGTGTCTATGCTGTAAACCCTTAACTGGGTTTTGCTAAAACCAGCACATTAGTGTGGCTCCTCTTTGCACAACTGACAGAGGCCACAGGACCTCAGAGGCAGAAAGTGCTTTCAGTGTCCCTTTCCCGCTGGAGATTCTTCACATAACTTCTGCCTTGTTTGACCAAGAGGATTTGTTTTACCATGTCACCTCCCTGAGGATAACAGCACATTTTTTGCGTAGTGTTGAAGTGTGAAGGCCATTGTGAGCCATGACATCATGTCTCAGGCCAGAGCAGAGCAGGAAATGAATGACCAAGAAGGCCTAAAATATTGGCCATGGGAAGAATGAATGGAGGAGAGAAGGGATATGATACAGCAACATTCTTTGGCCCAGATAGGTCAGGTGCACCTGACAAGTGTAATAGGACAAGGAGATCTTTCACACTTTAGCACATGATGATATTTTAGTGCAGAGAGATGGTTTGGGAGAGGCAGAGGTGAATCAGGGTGCAAATCCTCTGGATGACATACTAATAAACCAGAGCTGCTCTCTGACAGTAAGGAGTAAAGGGAATATGGGCCTGAACAGATAGACTGCTCCAAATCTGACCTTCCTTTAACTTTGGGAGGCTTAAAATGAATTCTGGGTCCCAGTCTCTAATCACAGCTAGAACAGTAATTTCCTCCAAACATATCAAAACTACCAGTGAGGAAAGACATGTTTATTAGTGGCTATGGCTGTTTTGGGGGGTGGAAGGGAAGGAAGGTGGTCATAGCAGAAAACCAGCAAACTGCATTTTCTAGAAAATTTAACCGTGCCTTGCAAAAATAAATCATTATAAATTTGGGTTCATAAACTGAATAACCTCAATTGCTTTTTAACTGATGCAAACCAGAAGGGGATTAGTTAGTTTAAAGAATTTAAAAAAAAAAAAAAGGTCTTACTTAGTGCTTCACAAATCTGAAGGCTTTTTTTGGTCCAAGGTTCCACCAACCATGGGACTGATCACTGAAGTCAGAGCCAAGATGAACCTTTGGACTGGGTCATGGAGGTCTCATTTTGCCCACAGGACAGAAAATCTCTGTTAAAGTTCAAACAGACCTGACACTCAGACAGATCTCACACTGCCTTGCTGCTGGTTTTGGAAATGATCTGTTCTCTAAATTGCTAGAGCACATTTCTGTCTCTGTACATCTCCCTCCTTGTTTTCTTGTGTCAAGCATTGAGAGCAGGATGATTTAAACTAAGACTCACTTAGTGCCTTTAGGTCTTTTATTCTGTAATTGTATAGGGGACAGGATTGGCCAGTGTAAGTGTATTTAAGTATTGGATTGAGAAGTGGAAATGTGCATCATTTTGAGGATCTTACCTGCTGTCTAAGCAAGTGTTTGTCTCTGCATTTCTCCCCTGCACAGAATGTGTGTGATGCTCCCCTGTGGTCTGAACCAGGTTGTTGTCTGTGCAGCTTTGCAGCAAGAATGAATGAGAGCTTTTGCAGGTACTCAGTAATTGCCTCAGGACCAGAAAGCTGGAGGAGAAAGTCTGCATCTAAGACTTCTGTACCTCCCAACTGTAACACTGTGTGGCTTTCCTGGGCTATTTTTTGCACTACTGTACTTTAAACCTCAGAACAGATCTCTGAGAGCTTGACTTGGTGCCCCTTCACTAGGCATCAAAGCAAGTACCTTCCCTGAGGCAACCAAACGTCCTGTCCCTCCAGGCTGAGCTGTTGGGCCCCGTGCCCACCAATTTGTTCCCTGACGATCCCACCAGCCCGAGGCTGAGAAGCACAAGCGCTGATGGGCCAGGCGTGGAAGGCAGAAAGCTCGGAAGGCAGGAATTCCTGGAGCAGCAAGAGGAGGGGGGGGAAGGTGGAGAACATGACAGGAAGAGGAGGGTGAAGAGCCCCTCACAAATAGTGCAAGAATCCCAGTTTTGCCCTGGCTCCAGATTCCCTTATCCGGGAGCGCCGGGCGGCGGGACCTGTCGACACGTCTGCCTCGCGCCTGCTCCTCTCCCAGCTGCCCACAGATACAGAGTGGCTTGAACAAGTTCCAGTGCCCCATCCCAGAGCTTCCCAGGGCCCTGCCATGCTGGGCAGCCGGGTGACATCACTGCCAACAGTGTAAACGCTTCCTGTGTCACATTCCCCACTGAAGAGCCTCTTGCCAAACGCTTGTCGTCCTACACAGTCTTTTTAGGAACAAATGGTCTAATTTTAACCTGACTGCCACAAGCACCTTCCTGAAATAGGTTCTGACTCTCTCCCTGCCTTGTTCATGTTCTTGAGAGTTTAAAAACAAAGTCCCTCGTCCTCAGGGTGCACAGCAAAGGCCTGTGAGCCCCGGGAGGGAGCAGGAGCTGTGCCAGGAGCTGCTGTCACTGTCAGACCCACACTGAGCTGGGCCAGGGCAGGAAGGTTCCAGAGGCAGACACTCAGGTGCTGCACATCACAAACTTGTATGGATCTGGTCCAACCTGCATGAGTTGTTCTGTACTTCAAGGACTTTGCAGTAGAAAGAACTTGTTGTTTTCTGGACTGGCTGCAGCCAAACACGACATTCAAAACTGCAATGAGTGGACTTGGTGTCCTCTGGTTTGCCCAGGACAATTGCTCTGATCACCATCCTTTCTTTTTTGGTGTCTAACTGGGTGAGCACTGGCCTAGGAGTTAAACTGGGTCTGATCCCACAGTGAAGTCAGTTCCTGTCTGGCTGTGCTGTCCTTGAAGGGCATGTGCAGCACCAACCTGCTTTGAGAACAAGAGCACTTACAGAGGAAATAGGTATTACTGTGAGATGAGGACAAGAAACACAAACACCACAAAATCACTGGGCTTTTTTTATGCTCCTGCCTTTTTCTGTTTCCATGAATGTGAATATGTGAGCCCTTGTACTGAGCTCAATGCAAGCCTGAACTGCTGTTTTTAATTAGCACAGTATAAAAAGCCACGTTTTTAAAGAACTCTCCAAACAGGAGAGGAAAAATTGTTTTCAAGCAGCTGCTGTCTTTATGTTTCTCTCTTTGGAGCGACACACACATCCCTTATGTTCCTTTAAACCAGCTAATTAAGCAGCTCCTTGTACCTGCAGGTCAGTTGATCAGCTAATGCACTCCCTGCGGTCTCCAGTGCCCCACATCTTAAAGGATAAACAGTAAAAGGCACAAAAAAGCCCTTGGGGATCTTATCAGATCCAGGCCTGACTTGTGCATGGAGCCTTTTCTGGGCAGAACTGCAAAGAGGCACATGAGGCAAAGAAGAGCAGCCCCAAGGCTGATAGCCCGGGGTGTGCCAGGGCCATGGTGAAGTGGCCCAGCCCCTGCAGGGGGGGAGGCTGTTGGCCAGGGCAGTGCCCAGCTTGCCACCATTCAGCTGAGCACTAAAAATACTGCTGGCTCACATAAGGTGAGTGCAAAGTGCTTGGTGTTACTGGACACTCCAAAGGCCAAACCCCTGGCTCCAGCTGGGCCTCGATGGATGAGAACAGAAGTGGCAGTAGGGCTTCATGTGCTGAGCATCCCAGCAGGAGCTGGGAGCACACCAGTTGATGGTGGAAGGACAGAAGGGGCTTTGGGGACATGACTTCTCCATTCTGGGTGAACACTTGAATTACCCCAATTCCTGCATGGGCTGGATTAGCATCTGCTCTCTTCTCTAGCAGAATCATCCAAGATCTCTAAAATGCTACTGGCCCCAACTTTGTCAAAATTATTTCAGCGAACTGGTATGGTTTCCAGCTTCCCACCCCCCTCTCATTTTGTCACATCTTGAGTAACAAACATCTTAACACTCTGAGAAGCTGTGCAGAACCCACAGGTCAGATAACTCACTAGTTACCTGACTAGTCATGGAATAAGTTGAAGTGGTCGTTGAACAAGATGTTAGACAAGTGCTTGGCCCTGAGTATTTTTTGGCTTCTGTTTCTGCACCTGGGCCCTAAAGATCATCCCAACTATTCTGAAATATGTGAGAGTAGGGAACAGTCATTGCCACAGTGTGTTTGGGAATAAGGACGAGCTACAAGCCGACAAATACTCCAGAACATGTGCTTACTAATCTGCCTCCCTTTTTCCCTGCTCTCTGGTTTCAAGGGTATGTCTTGTCTTCAAAGACTTGTTTTGCCCTTTTAGCTCCTTTTTCCTTCTCCATCTCGAGGGGCAAATGCTGTGGCAGCTCAGTGACATTCCCTTCTCCTCCTTTCCCTGTTCGTGTCCGTGTGTGAGTGCAGCCCGCCGTTATCCCAGCGGCCCAAGGGATGCTGGAAGGGCTGGGAATGCTGCAGTGATGGGCCTGCACCGACACCTGGCGCCCGGTCTGGGAAGTGCTGGATGTTCCCTTGGGAGGATCCAGCTGGGAACAGCCCGGGGGGACCAGAGTCTCTCTTGTTTCTCTCTCTGCTGAAAGGACCGGGACAGCTCTTTGTCCAGACTTTGCATCCCACATCACTCAGCAATACGGCTGGTGCAGGGTGGCTAAAATGACCCACATGATCTTCATGGAAATGAGGTTTAATTGGAGTGACACTGGGGAAGGCTGTGGAGAAGCCATATGTCGAACTCAGAGCTGGAAAGTGCTTTTGTCCCTGCAGGACTTGTCTAATCAAAGGTACATCTCTGTGCCTTTGGCTGCACTGAAATCCACTGCCCCATCCAAACTCCAGACTTTTTTAGTCTGATCCAGAGCCAGGCTTTTGGCTTCATGGTGCCAAAGCCAGTCTCAGAGTCGGGCCAGCCAACCTGGTACAGCCCCAGCCCACATCCAGACCAAGGCTCGCTGTATGTTAGGCACAGACAAACCCCAAAATCTTTGGAAACCAAGCCACCATATCAAAGCATCCACCCCATGCTCAGAAAGCAGCTCATCCCTTCCCCTTTCCCCTCTGGAGAGGGACTGCTCCGAGTTGGACCAAAGCATGTTTTGTTAATGAGCACTAATTGCCCTCTATCAAGCACACAGGGCCATTTTCTACTATTTTCTAAATTAGAAATCCACACTGAAGCCTCTGAAGAGGTGAAGATCAGAACAGGCTCAATTTTCCATGCAAATAATTTGCCTCTGATCTTGACCCAGGATTTTCATAACAATTAGAGGCACGGGGGGCTGCTGTGGCTCTGAGCTGCTCTGTGGTCCCCAGCTGGCCCTGTCCCTCTCCCCGTGGGGTCCCTTTCATGCCTGGCTGTGGAGGGATATCTGCACCTGAGGCATTTTCCTGCTCTGAGTTGAAAGTCGTGGCTCTTCAACCACATTTATTTCTGTCTCCCCCTTCCTGTTTGGTTTTTTTTTTTTTCCACATTTGATCCCACTTGCTTGGTGCTGACAGGAACCAGATGAGAAGATTCCAGCCTTTCATGGTCAATACTGGGCATCGACCAAGATTTATAAATATGGGTTTGAACACATGGGATTGTGTGTTTGTTTAACTCTGTGTGGTGCAGCTTCCACACACCCCCAGCACTACCATCTTCAAACATTTTAACCCACCACCATCCCCCTGGATTCAAGGGACTGACTTTAAAAACAGGAGGGATTTGGGGGTTTTTCTTGTTTGTTTGGTTTTGGGGGTTTTTTTAAGTGTTTGATTTGCTTTCCTCATGGCTTTCTGTGATGCCTCTTGCTGTAATATGATTTACCTTTCTTTTCTTTGGTGTGAAAGCATTGGAGTAACTTCCCAGCTACATTAATGGAAAAATCTCAACCACGTGCTCACAGATACCTTTTAACAGAAATGAAATTTTGTTCACACCCAAGTAAATATTCTGTGGAGACAAGTTCTGAGATCTGGGGAGGTGGGAAGGGATATCGTGCTCGAGCTGGGCAAAATACCATGTTAGGTTTTTTATTAAGTTGTAAGACTGGAGTTACCATTGCGGCCACTGATGCAAAATCCTGCATAAGTTGAAGCACTGAATTTGCTTAAAATATTTCTTGCTTGAACTGGTGATTATTTTTAGGACAACACCTGATTTTGATTCATAAGACACTAGTGCTGGAGTTAGTTCTGTGTTTAGTTCCTTCTCATGTAGAAATAAGCATTTATATTTATTGTGAATATTTCAGCCTCCAGTTTTGATTTACTTATCTACAAGGCCAAATAGTTCTTTAGCTGGCCTTCAGAGATCCCAGCCCCTGAGAGCAGGTTGCCCTCCCTACCTCAGGCTGAGCTTGGAGCCACACAGACACTCCTGCAGCCACTTTCTCTGAGCCGACTGAAAGGAGCAGCTCTTGGCTTTCATTCTGTGAGGAGACAGCTTAGGTGAGGTTTTTCAGCTGTGGCAAATTGAATGACAAAGAGATAAATGACCAGCTTCCTTTGAAGCTCATAAAGCTGCTTTATTTTAGAAAAAAAAAAAATTAAAAACAAAGACCAACTGCAGCTTTTCAAGCTCAGCTTCCTCTTAAATACATACCTTTATTTGTGCTGCCTTTGCAAACAGTAAGCACTGCCTTGCTTCCTTTAGAAAGACGTTTATCTGCTAAGTCTCTCCCTGATGCAGTAGGAATGCTCTGCATATACCTGTCAGCTGGGAAAGGGGACAGGCCAAACCCTGTCTCCCACACTTGTGCTTCTGCTCCCATCAGAATGGTTCCCTCACTCTGGAACTGCTCAAAGGAGTGACTGTAAGGATGGGGTTAATGACATGTACAACCCTCTTACACATGAACTGAACTCTGTGCAGAGTTACTAATTGCCAACATAAGGAAGTAATTCAGTTTGCTTTGATTTCTCTGAGTCACAGAAGAGGAATTTACTGTCCTCTGCTCATCACTTCAGAGACTCTTTTCCTCCAACAAGGAAAGAAACTCAAATTGCAATTTGGTGGGAGAAATAGTTTGTCCTTCTGGTATCTTCCATACAGCTGGACTGCACCTTTGCCTCACCACCAACCCCTTGGGGACTGACAAGGGAAAAATACACCTATGGAGAGGACATTCCTCTGTAGTGAAGAGCTGGAAAGACAAAGTGCTGCAGAGACTTAATAGAAGTAATTTAATGTTCTCACTTAATCTGTATCTCTGAAACAACAATCAAAAAGTTATTAACTTCTCTTTCATCAGCTTTGCTACTCCATCTCTTGTTACCTACAGTTACATTTTGTAAGCAGCAGTTCCCCGGAGAGCTGGACAGACCAGCTTGGAATAAGAGGGTCTGAGGATCTGAAAGTGCCCTCACTGTGTCTGGACCTTAATGGTTGGATTCTGTCTCACCTACAAATATAAATCTAGAATAGTTTTGCTCAAGTGGAAGGGGTCACATTGATGTACATCTTGTACCCACCACTCGTGCTCCTGATGGAACCCCACCTGCACTTCTGTAGCTTCTCCTTGTTTAGAGACACCTTCCTATGTGTCTATTGGTGTCTTAATTCCCGTTTAACATACCAGTTAAAAATGTCAGTTGTGGCTAGGAACAGAAGGAGAATGTTATTTAAAAGAGCTGTGTGTGCCTGGGGCAATCCAATCACTTCTTATCCTGTCACATCTCAGCTACAAAACCTGGAAGCAGCTCATTTTTCCGTGTTACTTTAACACCATGTGCCCTGTGTTCTAAACTGGCACTTTTGTCACCTTCCCTCAAAGCTGGTGAGCCCAGAGAAGGGAGGTTCTCCTGGAGGCTCTGTTGGGAGTTGTGATGAAAGCCATTCCTCTGCTTCTGGCTCACTCCATGGGTGGCACTCTCAGGGCTCCAGGCTGGTCTGGAGCTCCTCTGTGAGCGGGTGTCTGGGCTCAGCTCATCCCAGGACAGGGCAGGGCTCTGTGCAGCCAGTCCTGCTCCCACACCAGGCTGTTGACAGCCAAACCCACATGTTAGAGCTGTATTTGCACACAGCAGAGCCCTCTGCCTGCAGGGCAAAGGTGCAGTTCCCCATGTCCCAGCCCTTAGACCAATGCCTTGTTATCTAGGAAGTCTCACCCTGCCAAACCTTCACCTCCTTACTTGTTGGACAGATCCCTGGCTACTTTCCATCTTCTTTTTCTTGGAGGTTGCTGGATTCCAGTGACACACCAGGCTGTCGTTCTGGACACTGTAGTTCTTGTTACCAAGAAGCCAGTAGGTTTTCATTTTCCCTTTGCCCTGGGACAAGAAACAGAGAGAGCAGAAAACAGCTGTTTCCATGGGATACGAAGCAGAGCAGGGGCTACTCCCTGTACTGCATTTGTTATCTCTCCTTCTCTCACACTTGGCTGCTGCTTGGGGAAAGAACTGTAGTTTATATGCAGTTTGGGTGCTAATAATCCTTTCAATCCAGAGGAAGGTCTTGCTGGTCACTGGCAGTCTTGCTAAAGGTTTAAAATCAGCTTTAAACCCTGTGTCTGTAGCTGAATCCTACCTGTCACTTTTGGCCACACTCGTGGTTCCATGCAGGTGCAGACACAGCAGCTGGATTTCTAAGCACACAGTAACACCTCTTCATCCATTATGAGGAGTAATTTGTAGCCCCTTCCAACTGAATTAGCAAAACAACCTTGGGGACACGGTTAAAAATTGACTTTCAATTCACAGAAAAGCAATGGCCAAATCCATCACCTCCTTCCTATCCCATTAAACGCCTTTGCTGTTGCAAAGTCACAGAAAAGCCGTTACCTTGACTTCAATTTCTCCTCTCAGCTCTATTTCATAGGCATCATCCACGAGCAGGGCTTCATACGTAGCAGAGCTGATGTGGATCTTCTGTGCTAGGACCCAGAACAGAGCAGAAATGAATGATTCCCCTAATCCCAGAGACCACACACCAGCCCTCCTGCATTTATCAGCCCAGTGTTTCCACCTCCTCCTTTGGCATAAGGGATGTGACTCCACTTGGATCTACGAGGGTTTCTCTTGCTTGTTTGATAACTGTTGTGTGTACAGGGACAGTGGGGATGGTGGGTCATCCACGTGCTTTAGGTTGATGGTAATTACCTCTCTGGCCTGGGATGTGCCCAGAGAACACTCCTTCTCCTGCACAGGCCTTATTTCACACCTGGCCACGCCAAATGTGAGGGGTTGTTTGGGGTTTTCTTTCAGGGCAGTATTTTAGAGACGCAGAGTGCAGGTGTGAGCCTGACTGTGGTGAGGGATGGATCCCGCCCCGGGCACTTACGCAGGCTGGTGGATTCCATGCGGGAGGCCGTGTTCACAGTGTCCCCAAACAGGCAGTAACGAGGCATTTTGTACCCCACAACCCCAGCCACGCAGGGTCCTGAGAAAACACGAGGCAGAGAGACCCCAGTAAGAAAAATGTGGAAAAAGTGCACAGGGCTGTCAAATGTAGAGACCTTTGCTGGTCACTCTGGATCCTCAGGGAGCCGTGGGAATTGGGAATACCGGTGCAGTGCCTGTGGGGCCTGGCTGCACAGTATTTACTTAAAGAGAGAAGTCACGATTTGATTAGCTGTTACCTTGACTTCAATTTCTCCTCTCAGCTCTATTTCATAGGCATCATCCATGAGCAGGGCTTCATACGTAATTTGTGCTAATTGGTGCTGGTGTCAGGGAAGATGCACTTTCCCAATACCAAATCTTTTCCCAGCCCTTTCCACACAGGCAAAAGGAATTTCATTCCACTGTTCCTGCTGGAACCGGGCGAAATACTCATCCTGAGATCCTGGGGAGAGGCAGTGGCTCATCCAGAGGAACACAATTCCTTTCTCCTCAGGCAATTAGACTCTGCTCTGCCCTCTTTTCCTCCTGCCTTCCCCTCCCCTGGTACCTGTGTGGATCCCAGCCCGCAGCTCCAGCCTGCCCATTGGCATGTGTGGGATCACCACCTGGTGCACGGCTGCCACCAGATCCAGGGACATCTTGGCAATCTCGTCAGCGTGTCTGGTGCCATTCCTCTCTGGCAGGCCACTCACCACCATGTAGGCATCCCCAATGGTTTCCACCTGAGGGGAAGGGGCACATGTCACCCAGGGGAGACACTGAACTTTCCTTTCAAAAGGAAATCAGAGTGAAATCTGTCTCAGCCGTGGCCCTGCAGGCCTTGGATTTCATGGATTCTGGCCTGGGGTATTTGATGTTCACCAGGGAACAGAGCGAGAAAGGTTTCAGCAGCCTCCAGAGTCCTCGTCTGGGGGTCTGTGCTCACCTTGTACACGTCGTAAGAGTCGATCCTGGTGTCAAAGCAGACGTACAGGTTGTTGAGCATCTCGACCACCTGCAGGGGGGTGCAGGAGGCAGCAATGCTGGTGAAGCCCACGATGTCCGAGAAAAAGATGGTCACCTGTCACAGGGAGAAGGAAAGTGTGAAGCCAAGGGCTCCAGGCAACAGTGGCAGAGCCTCTGGAGAGTTTGGGGATTTGCTGCACGTAGAGCCAGTCTTGCACAGCTCAGTACATAAAATCCTAAATTAACACGCTCTGGCTCTGAATGTTCTCTGTTGCTTTGACACATAAAATTATTCTTATCACCTGTACTTCTCTGAGTACCTCATGCTAGATGGGAGACTGAAAGTCAAATGCTTTCAATCTTCTGAGCAGTGATCAACAGACTTCTTATAGAAATAGGGTTTCATTTTTCTTTTAAAGTGACTTAAACTGTGATAGGGATCAAAATCAGGTACCCAAACAAACTGTGAAATAAAATCTCATCTGCTGTCTCTGCTCTTGTTGAATTAGGAAATATTAACACGGGGTTTTGTGTCTCTTACTCATGTTTGATGTTGTTCTGATCAAGTAATTTAGAGAGAAATTAACTTTTTGAGAAAAATCAAATTTATAAAAGAAAGAACAAGAGAAACCATAATAACTGAACTGAGGAAGAGAAATATGTATTATAGCTGTTGGCAAAGAATTAAGTGTTTGTTCTCTGTGTTGTCTGAACTGTGTCAATGTTTAAATTCAAATAATCCTTCCTAATACCAATTAATCCAGAAGACCCACCCTTTCACTCCCTGCCTTGGTTCAGCTACTTTTGATGTCATGACTATTGTGAATTATAATTAATTGTGCAATTACAGGTTGTTGTTTTGATAATGACACCTACAGATGAAATGCAAACATTTATTATTGCTTTTCACAGCTGAAGGTAAGGGGGTGTCTGTGAAAAAAGAGTGAACAGAATTGCAGTTGCTGTAGCCTGAGGATTTGGGCTGTGGGCTGTACAGCACAGCTGCTGAACAGCTCAGCATTGACAGCAGCAATTTTTTTGGTTATTTTTCCCATTTTACAAGAAGGAGACTCATTTCTTGCTCCCCTGTGCTCGTGGTCCCGTGGTGCTGGCTGCCCCTCACGGGTGGGCTGTGAAACCCAAGGAAGACAGAACAGGATCTCTGACATCTAAAGCTACACTTGGGGAGGTTTCAGCATTTCTTTCTTCTCCCTCAGCCCAAGTGCTTCACAGGACATTGCACAGCTCTTTCCATTGGGAATATTTGGATTTCCATCCACACCCACAGCTGTGGGTGCAAAAGCAGGTTCCTCAAACCAAGGTAGGGGCTATTTCAGGTGAGTACTTTTCTGCCCTTGGTGTCAGCATCCTTTCCATTTGCTAACCTGATCATAGTTTTCTGCCTCAACTTTTTGGCATTTTCTGAGCTGCTTGGCCACAGACTTTGGCAACATCTGGTGCAAGAGGTCCTCAGCCAGCTGCCTCTCCCTTTTCAAGTCCTCTGTCTTTTCCTTGAGGTTCCTGGCGTAGCTGTGGATCCAGTCTGTCATTTGCTTGAAGGACATGAGGACGATGGGGTAAACGAGGCAGGCTACCACTAACAGGCTGATCTTAAGGCTCATTGTGGACAGGATTTCCTTAGATTTCTTGCTGAGCTTTTCCTGTCCTTCCTGCAGCAGACAGCTCTGTGTAAAGTGCAATCCTCTTCCCAAGGCTTCCAGGGACACGAAGTCACCTGAGCCCAGGAACGGGGAGAAGAAAGAGATTCCTTCATAGTGGGTGAAATGAAGTGAGAGATTGACATTATCCACCCAGCACCTGTGAGCTGTCTCCGAGGAGAAAATGGCATAGTTCAGAACGGCAAAAAGCTGAGGCAGTGTTGTTTGAAGGCTCGGGTGTTCTGGCACTGACTGAGCTCTGAGCACGGCTTCTCTCGTTTGGAGGATGAGTTTAAAAGCTGCTATGTCTGCCCAGTCAGGGTTGTGTCTCATGGCTTTGAGATCTTCATGGGGACTCCTGAAACGCTCCAGCAGTTCAGAGATTGCACTGGACAGAACCTGCCTGGCTTCAGCGTCCCCTGAGACATTTAACTTGTGTCTCAAGTCAGCGCTGTAAAATCTACAGATGGAGATTTTCTCCTCCTCGCAGTGGCAATTCTCACAGAGCAGTTCTGCTCCACTTGCTGTGCAGAGGGAGTTTAAATTCCCCAAGAGCTGAGCATGGAATGATCTATTCCTCGTGTCTGCTGCTGGGAACAGCCAGCTGTGCCTTTCTTCCTGCAGGAGAGAGATGAGCTGAGCAGCCCAAAGGTTTTCACAGGAGGTGAATTCCTGAAGGGCTCTCCCTGTGCTCCTCCACGTTTCCAGGCTGCTGCTCAAATCAAAAGAAATGGCTCCAAGGAGGCTGCAGAGGGAGACTGTGCACACTGTCAAAATCCTTTGAACTGTTTTTCTACCACCAGCACTGGAGGAGGGAAAACATCTAAAAAAAAGAATCAAAAAAATATTTAAAAAACAACAGTGGTGTTGTCTGACCCCTGGAGTGTTTCTTGCAGCTCCTGAAACCATAACTGGATCTAGCAGTGTTATTTAACAATTCCCATGCATTCTGAAACAAAGTACAAGGAGTGTGCTTCGGCTGAATCCTTTTTGAAAAACATGTTTTATTATATTTTGTCCCACTTGACATCAATTTTCAAAGAAAAGGTGTAGCAAAGAGACTGTTTCCTTGACACACTCTGAGCTGCAAAATCACAGGAATGAAATTATATGTTTTTTTCTGTGAGTATGAAGGACGATAAAGTAATTTGCTGTAGGTCTTATTCTTTTTGGTACTTCTTAAGGGAGGCCATGCAAAGATGGGCTACTTATTCCAGTGAAACTGGAACTGCTGAATTTTTTAATCAAAATTCGAGAATTTGTTTTTAATAGGCCTTTCCAGATGATGAAAAATTTCTATTGACATGTTCAAATGAGCTCAGTTGTTCTAAAGATATTGTCTAAATATTTAGACAATCAAATTTCAGTTTGGTTTCAGTTTTTACTGAAGCATCAGCACGTCTAATTTCTACTGTTTGAGTTTCCTGATTACCTCTCTGTCTCTCTTTCAGCTGCACATAATTGACATCCGTGCTCCATACAGCAAAGCAACCTCTAATGATTTTAATTTTGAGGACTATTAGTCCATCATTTACAATCTTACACTGATGGTACTCGTGAAAACAACACAGGATGTTATGCTGGAGCTGGTGACACCTGAAAAACTGGGCAACTCTTATTTCCACTGATCAAGGACAAACCTCTTTGTAGTAAAGGTGATTGAAAAAACCCTCCTCGGATCTCCTGCTCTTTCAGACAGATGAAATCACATTTTTGATAAGGTAAATAAAACCCAATAAAGCCTATTATTTCTCAGCAGAGGCTGGTTTTAGGCAAAATAAGTTCCTGCTGGGCTCCCCACAGCAGAATGGTGGATAATGGTTGTAAATTAGGAAAAAAACAATGACAGTGCAGTCCCCAAAGATGACATACAGCCATGTTTTCTCTTATTAATTTAATAGAATATTTATGTATTTTCAGTCCAAAGGTAATGACAGCAAAATATCTGACTGAATGGAACTGCAAGCCTGAAAAATGTATCTCTGAGCATTTCTGTTCTCACAACTGTCTTCCAACCTTTTCCTTACTCTATTTAGTCTTTACTTTTGGGTCACTTGCCCTCTGTTTTTAATCATTTGTTTTACTCTAATTTAGTCTCATTATTTGTTTTACTTTTAAATATGTGCCAGGGGAGAAGAAAAACACAATTCCACCATGATTCTATACTGTCTACCTTTCATTACAATGAAAGAGATATAAACAGGGGCTTTAATTTAGTACCAGGTTAAAAGTGATGATTCTGCTCGTGCTTTGCAAAAAATCCCCTGGGTGGGGGCTGACTGTGACTGTTCCCAGCTCTTCACTGGCACCTGAAAGACTTAAAAATGAGGGACAGGGCCATGGAGGAGGCAGGTCTGCGCTCACAGCTGGATCCTGCCCTTCTCCTTCCTAGATCCCCAGATCCCAGCGTGTTCAAACATCTCCAAAAGCCTTTTGCAGTGCTCCCACACTCACCTGCACGGACCTGCTGGCCCCTGTGCTCCTTTCCCTCTGGGCATTGTCACTCTGGCTCTGGAGGGTCCCTCTTGGAGCCTCGGGGGTCCCACAGCTTCCTGCTGCCTCCAGGCAGTGCCTCCCTTTCCCCCTCCCTCTGACCCCCCCCAGGAGGTGTTTGGTGATGCTCTGACTCTTCCCACTGCCCACTCCCTGCAGGGACAGGCTGTGAAAAATCTCCATCATTATCCCCAAATACAAATATATTCAGGAAGGAGTGACAGGGACACATGTTTGGTTTTCATCTTGCAAAAAGTACTGTTTATTGCGTTCCCGTTGGGTTTAATGCTTGTGTTGGTAAAAGCGTCATTTCCCGGTTCTTTGTGATCAAAGGTGTCGTGGTTATGACTTTATTCAAACTGTTTTCCTTCTTGGTGTCTCTCATTCTGTTCTCTTTGGATTAGTTGTTTTCTATAACCTATAAAAAAACGTAAAACAAGTGAAAAATCACATCACGAGACACAGGAATTTGTGAACAGGGTGTGTTGCATCCGAGATGTGGGATTTAAATAACTGAAATAAGATTGTTGTTCTCAAATTTTATACTATATTTAAAAAATTTGATATCCCAGACTTAAACAGCACGTGCTGCCTTCTAGGATGCAATTGCAACAATCAGTGTATTGATGAATGCAAATTTGTGTAATCACTTCTGAAATCTACAGTAAAATCTTTATGTCTACAAATAGAGCTCTAGGATACAGGGAAAATGCATTCCTACTATCAAGACTTATTTAAAAGCGACAGTAATTTGGAGAACTGTTCAAGAAGAGAATACTTTTGACTGGCTAGGGCTGAACCAACAGTGCTCCCTGAGCAGGGGGCAGAAATCCCAGTCAGAGAGAACCTCAGCAAATCCAAGTGTCCCTGTTCTCCAGGAGCACCCAAACCCTCACCTTCTCGATCCAGCTGACGAAGGCAGAGACCCTGGTGAAGACAGAGGGTTTGTGGTAGTAGTTGCAGCCCAGGGAAGAGCCAAAGCTGACGATGCCGTGCACCTCCCACCTGCCATCAGCCCCTTGGCAGTTCAGCGGGCCACCAGAGTCCCCCTGGGAGGAAGGGGAACACAGTCAGTGGCAGTTGGAGTGTGAACAGCTCCCCTGTGGTTTTTTTTAAGCTTTCCTTCCCATCAGGCCTGTTTGTGTCTGAACCCCCTGAGCGGGGTGTTCTGCGGACTCACGTTACAGCTGGAGATGATTCCATCCCCACCAGCACAGACCATGCTGGGTTTCACTATTGTTCCCCACCAGGAAGGCTTGGAACAGGTTTCATAATCCACCACCAGCAGAAGGCCTTGCTGCAGGTCGTCAGGAAGAGGCCCATTTGCTGGGAGGGAACAGAAACAGAGGGGTCAAGGTATCACCTGGCACTGAAGGAAGAGCAAAACTGCACCGTTAAGCTTCCCCCAGGATCTGGGTACCATCCCTCCAGGCAAGACACTCCACAGGGGCTGTATTAGAGGAAAAGCTGTATAATCCATTTCTTAGCTCCATTCTTTCATATAGGGAAAAAAGAAAGTCCTTGATTTGCTCAAAATTTGCATTCCATTAAAAAGTGTCTCGTTGTTAGAGAAATAAAGGGCTGCTCTTTGTTCAGGAGTTTGCAATTTACTTATCCCTCTAGGAATTGCCTCCTGAGCTGAGCTGAAGTCTCTGAGGTTTTCTCCTGACAATTCTGCTGAAGTCCCTGAGATTTTCCTCACTTCACATCTATTCCCTCACGTGTCTTTTCAGATACTCAGCAGGTGTGTTGGGATTAGCAAAAGCATCCGTCTGCACACTTAACATTTGTGTTAAAATAGCCTCTAAAAGCTCAGTAAAGGCCTCTGTGGTGCATCACCAGCCCTGTCACAAGCAAAATAAACTTGAAAGGCAGGGAAAAATCATACTCTGTCAGTGAAGTGAGGCCTAATGTGATAAACTACCTCACTACACTGAGTTCGGGGGGATCTTGAGCACCATGGACAGTCTTTCCCAATCTCACAGGAGAAGGCACTTCTGAAAGTTGCTTTTTTTTTTTGTTCCACAGTTTTGGAGAAGTCTGGGTACTCACTCTGCAGTCTCCCCCAGCCTGTCACGTAGCAGGCAGTGTTGGAGGCCAGGATGCTCTGGGCAGGGGGCAGACAGCCCAGCTGGATCTGGGCACCCAAGGGGACGGGCTCGGAGAGCTTGATCAGAGCAATGTCATACCTGTGGTCACACAGTGTGAGAGTGGAGGAGAGAAAGGGAAGGGGTAAAAAGGTTTGCAAATGGGCCCAGACACAACAGCAGGAATATTTAGTAATTACAGAGCACTTGGCCTGTTCCAAAGAGAAGAAAGGGAGCAGGGAGGCCAGTGAATGGGCAGTAAAGATTCCTGCACCCCTAAAGCAATGGGGAAATCCATGGACTGGAGGGATATTTCCTGCAGAACTGTCCACTTTCCTGCTGGGAAAAATTGTCCTTTTTTCACCAAAACCAAGCATGTGTTAGGACTCACCCCACAGACCTGGAACTGAGGGGATTTCTTTGCTAACATCTTATCCTGCAGCAGGTCATGGGGGTCCTTCAGCAAGAATATTAATTATTAGATATTACAGATATTAATGTCACTGATCAATAATACTATGTGTATGGTGTTCGTAGGAGGGCTCCAAAGAGTGCTGTATAAAACACTTGATTCTCTTTCACTATGTCCAAATGATATCACTGCACAGAACAGCTTCCCACCCAAGCATGGAATGGAAAATGGCACCCGAAAACTCAACTAATCGATAAACAATTAATATTGTTAATTGCTTTGTATTCTCTTGAGTGGGGAAAAGTATAAACTGGAGGCTCAACTCTCATCTGTGAGCAAACATTTAGCAGCACCACTGCAAGGTGTAACAGGAGGCTCTGAGTGTTTGTGCTGCCACAGCTCCGGGTGGGTGGGACTCAGGTTCAGGCAGTTTGATTTTTGCTCTGGGTCTAAAACCTGTCGAAGTACCTGCCACCAACTTACCCATTGGCAACGTTCTGTGGATCCCAGTTCTCGTTGACAATGATCTTCTCTGGAGAAACTGCAACTGACCCTTCTTCCTCAGCTGCCAGGTCGTACTTCCCAAGAAACACTCGATATGTCAGAGTAGAACTGGGCAAGGAAAGGATCAACACTCAGTGATGCAGCTGCTGCTCAGGCTGCTGCAGCTTTGCCACCTGAGAGACTCAAAAAAGAATATCCTTGACTGTAATCTCCCATGATGTGTCTGGAGCTGAGCCAGTGATTTGTTAATCACTGTTCTAGGCTCAATAATAATTTCATCTCTGAGCCATCCTGTCAGCTCCTGCTCAAGGCTTCACTAACAAAGTGAAGGTGCCTCCAGTCTTTGCAGGATTCAGCTCATATTCTTCAATACAATAAACAGTTTTTTTGACAGCCATAAGCAGCTTCACTAACAAACAACTATGTGACAGACATAATATGTAGAATTTATAATAATAACATTCAGCCAATCCTTCATATTTCATACTAGGATATTTTCTACAACATAGTTTTCCAATAACCATATGCTACCAAAGCAAAATGGGGTTGTCTTTGTGGAAACAGTTTTGATGGTGAAAGGACAGAACTGTACCTGATCATTTTTTGTTATACTGCCCCGTAACATGAAGAGTTTACTGAAAATGACTGATGCATTCAAAACATTTGTGATTATTTCTTCAGGGAGTAGACTGATTAGTTAATCTGTGAATGTCACTGACATGTTTATTACAGAAACAGGCAACACAGGCTGAATTTTAACAGCAACTTGAAAACAAAAGGACTTTTGTAATTATTTACAGAAAATGAAGAGTATATAATACAGGTAACTGAATCATAATATTATTATGAGGGGGGGTTGCCTTTTACTTCCATTTTAAGAAAATGAAAAGGTGTCATTCTTCTGACTTGTTAGTTATAATCAAAATATATGATCTGAAACTCAGAGCTCTTGACTGAGAAAGGGAGAACTGGCACTGATGTGGGTTTGCTTCAGCTCTGTCTGCTCACGTGGGTCCAGATTTCGCTGTGTTTCTTACCTGATGCAGTGGGCAGCTGTCATCACCCAGTTGGTTGCAATGAGGGTTCCCCCACAGGTGTGACGCCAGTTGCCATTGGAATAGTATTGCAGGGAGGCCTGGGATCAAGGAACAGAGTGAGGCTCAGATTTTTGTTGCTGATCTTTCATTGCTGTGCTTTGTTCCTGCACCCAGAACACAACTCGCTGCTGGGAGATGGTGGAAGGCTTTGGAGCAACAAGTTTCCGACTCCTGGCCACAGAAAAGCTTTCCATCCTTCCCCATCATCCAAAAGCTTGAGGTTTTAAAGGCATCTCACTTAAATAGATCTACTTGACTTGACTTGAAAACCTGCATAGCCAGCAAGAGGTGGCACATTCAGAGCTTTCTTAAAGAGACTGGAAGCTTTTGGGGTTGATCAGAATAGAATAGTCAAAACCTAACTCATGATAGGTAAGATGCATCAAAGGAAATTAAAAGAGGTGGTTTTATTCAGCTGTGCTGTGTGAGGGTGGCACAGCCCCAACAGCTCCAGGGAAAGCACAGAACTACCAACCTGCCAGGGCCAGCTGTAGGGTCTTGCATTTTCCCCTCCAACAACTCTTGACACGATAGGTGGGTAGGCAGGAACCCCACAGCCAAGGGCTGGAAGACACACAAAATGGGATTTGTGTTTTAAAAGTAGTAAAAAATTTAAGATATGGAATAGCACAGCCCCTGGTTACTGCAATGAACTTTTGTTGTTCTACTTTCTCTAAAAAAGGAAAGGTGTTTCTAGATTTTAATTAACTTCTTCCTTTAAAACTAATGCAGGAATTGGACACATACCTGCAGGTGCCAGAGTCAACACAGCAAAAAGCACTCCAAACATGGTGCTGGTTCCTGGGTGCTGCAGGCTCCCCTCCACAAGCCATTTTATGGTGTCCTTTATCTCTGGGACACATGACTTACAATGCAGAGCTATTCCAGTACCAGTGGAAAACTTGCATAATTGTGGGATAATTTTTTATATACACAAGTTGCTAAAAAATCCCTGTCTAGGTGGACCTTGGAGCCAGGCTATATCAACAACTTTTAGTTGCTTATTAACTGTAGCAGTTGTTTGCATTTCCATTGCCTCGAAAGTTCATCACAAAGGTGTCCTCAGAAGGAAAATGTTGAATGAATTTTTTTAACACTTGGTGATATGTCAGCAGTAAGTGCCTGATGTATTCAGACACTGATAGATTCAGACATGTCAGCACAGTTGGATTAGTTGATCTCTAGAGGGCCCCTTCAGCCTTAATTATTATATAATTCTATGATTGCTTGAAATTTTATTTTGTTCTGGTTTGGGGGCTTTTTTTGTGAGTGAATGGCATCTGCCACTTTGTACTGGCTGAAAAGCTGTCTCTCATCTTCTTTTCTAGATCAAGTTTCGTGTGTTCAGCACACCAGATTTCTTCAATAAACCAGACTGTGATCACTTGGAAGTGGAACGTGTTTCAAGCCATCCAAAGAACCAGCTGTCCAGGATGGTGGAGAAACCCTGGTCAGGGTGGTGACTCAGACTTCATCCCTTTCCTGTTTGCCTCTGTGAGATCAGTGGCACAGCCCTGGGGGAGAACTGGGCTCCTGCAGCATTGCAAATGGGATTGTTTACACCCCAAAGCAGTGAGACCTGGGACAGAACAGCGTGAGTTTGGTCATGGAAAGGAGTAAAGCATTTCCACTCAGGACAAAGCAGCAAGAGCAGGCATTTATACCCCTCCAGAGCTGCTGCTGCCACAGAAGAAAGTGTCCTAATTCTACTCTCAAGCAGAGGGTGTGACTCTTGGGGATGATCCTGTGCAGGGCTAAGAGTTGGACTCCATAACCATTGTGGGTCCCTTCTAATTCAGCTTATTCTGTGATTCATTACTGACATTTGAGATCAATGACTTGATATCAACACTTACCCTTGGCTCTTTCTTCCTTTTTGTCTTCTGCTACAGGAATTTCCCATCCTCTGTCACATTTCCATCCCCCAACCCTTGAAAAACTGTTGCTGGTTATTTAAAACCCAAACATCTCCAGCCCATAAGTCAGGTCACGCCCGGGGAGCAAACTTATTAGAATGGAAACAAATATCACAACGCCAGCTTTATAACCAGAGCCGTGTTGTAAATACAGACCAAGCCAGGGGCTCAAAAATGCTGAACTAAATGTGTTGTTTAATGTCAGGATTAACAAGCAGCAGAATCCCTGATTTCCACAGCTTCCATGGAGCAGTAGGTACTGCTCTGGATGGAGGACGCCTGGAGCACACATGTGGAAGGCAGAAGTATAGAATGCTTTGCTGTTTTGTCTGCCTCTCAAGAATGTATTTTCCTACCCAGACAATAGCACTCGAAAAAGCCACATTCTGAATTGCAAATTGGATCAACCAAACCCTGTTCTGGCATCTTGTATTTATTATCTGACAAAAGCAGAAACCAGGATTAACTGAGTGCAGAATTGAGATTCTAATTTTTTTTTCCCCGTTAATTAGTTGGCTCTCTTCTTAGTGCCTGAATTTACAACCTAAACAACATTTTATGATGCCATTTAACTTCCACGCCACCATCATCTTCTCTGAATTACAACTAAAAGTATAAATTTTGGACGGTCAATCACTATTTAAACTTTCCTGCTTTACTGTGTGCTTGTAAACATGGAATTTTGTTTAGTTCTTTAAGCATTTCTGTTCACAAATAACCTTCTGCTCTCTTGCATGCTGTAAATGGAAAAACCCTGTTCTTTTTCCCTTTCTCCTTTGTGAGGGAATTCTGAAACATTCTTTTGTTATGGGGGGGAGTGCTCATAATATATTTAATGTAAAACATTCTCAAAGCTGTTTTGTTTTTTTTTTCCATCATGCTTTATGTAATGATTGCTTATCCATCTTTTCCAGGCCTAGTCCAAATAGTCTTTCTTGGACTCCATGGCCATCACACTGTTGGCAGTTCTGCCAGGGAACATCAAAAGGCTCAGCCCCCAGCTGATACCACAGTGGCTTGGAAACAGCACCCTGGAAACTCTTATCATCTTCGTGCCAGATGTTCCACACAGGCTGAGCAGCTCCTGGAACTGCAGGAAGAAAGAGCAGGAGCTTCTGGTATGTTCTGTTAAAGCAGAACAGCAAATATCTCCTTCCATACACAATGTACATCTGTACAATTTATCACGGACTCTGTTGCCTCCCTGTTTTTATTCCCTTGCAGGGCAGTGACTCTGCTGTACCAATTAGTAAGTGGAAGTGTCTGCAGATGAGCTGCATACACTGAAATCTGATTTTCTGAGGGAGGTTTTTCATCTGAAACTAGAGAGTAACCCCCCTAAAAATTCAAAATTAAATCCTGCCCCAGCTTTCCCCTGGGAGCACCAACTGTGCCAATGTCATTATTTGCTGGATGGCCATTAAATCTGCTGCTTGATTGTTCCCTGGGACTGTTTCTGTGTTCTTAAAACTGAAGCTTGGCCTGTGTTCCTCAGGGGAGAACAAAGTTACACAGAGCAGGGAAATGGAGATGAGCATGACCCTGTGTGGTTCTGTCTCTAGTTGTGCCTTCCAAATTCCTGTTTCCAGCTTAGATCCATTTCTGTATTACTTTCCACACTGTATTCTCTCATAATCCAAGCACTTTTGCAGTCAATACTGACCATAGATGTGACATAAGGTTCTGCTTGTTTTAACTGGGTGGGGAGCAAGGTCATGAAAGAACAGAGACAAAACCAACACAAAACTCAACCACACTTCACCAATCAGATTAGACTGAAAGATATTTATTTAGAAACAACAGCTTTGGTATTTTAAAACCAAACAACCTTTAAATCACTAGAAAGTGGGATGTCTTCCCCTCCCCATAGCCAAAACAAATCAATGCATAAAGTCTCAGTAGGCTTAGAGTAGGAAACCTGCAGATCAGCATTTCCAAGTGTAAATCCAGAAAACAATTTCAGCAAATTGATTTTGCACTCTACAGTCATAAAGGCTGAAAAACCTGTTACCAGCACTTAGATATCTACAGATCAACTGACTGTTACTGAAGTGGAGGCAAAATTATCAACATCCTCCCCCACCCCCCAAGCAATAAATTAAAAAATGTATACCAGAAAGGAAGTTACACTAAGGTTTTCTAGTTAACTCTCTGAAGGGAATCATCATTCTTTATTCTCCTGTAGAATTAAAAAAAAACCCAACAAAACTCAAATCAAAATATCAAAGAACTTAGTATATCTTCAAGTATGTTCACCAAATGGATTACTCTTAGGGAACTGAACAGCTTACAAGGAAAAGGAAACATCTGTTACATGAACTTCTGGCATAAACTCTTCAATCACCACACCTTCCAAGTCTCAGATTCCTGTCATAGCAAGGCACAAAAAGATTGTTGCTTTCAAAAGGTCCTTGTTCTCAGCTGCAAAATTGTCAGATGTCTTGTGCAAACAGAGGCTGAAAGCAGGACTAAGTTCACTTGGACACGGGGATGTTCCCATTCAGCTCATGGAACAGGGGGTTATTCCAACACCATCCACCTCGCTGCTACAGAGGTTCTGAGCTTCAGCTGGCTCCCACTTCTGCCCTGGTTCTGGAATCAAGTTCTGCATCACCTTCCTGTTCAGCAGGTCCACCCAAGACGAGGCAGCAGAGTTTGCTGTCGCTCAGGGCTCTGCAGGGTCCAGGCCGGGGTGCTGGCTCAGCCCTGGGCTGTGACGCTTCTGGGCAGTTCAGGGAGCAGAGTCAGGGACAGTCACCTGCAGCAACGGTCAACAGGTCACTTGGGAACAGGCAGAAGGCAAGTCTTGGAGATGACAAAGGCAATCAGAGAGACAACAGTGAGAGAAGGACATAATTACATAATTCCAAGGACACGTTCCAGGACACATGTCAGCTGTGTACACAACAACTGGCACCACCTCCCAGCGCCTTCCTCCTTTTGCACCAGGGTTTGGATCATGATCAGAGGCTTGTAACAGCAGCTGTCTGACACACACATCTATTCTACCTCTTCCTAGGTTAGTCTGTCCAGCCACAAGCACCTCCCACTCATTCCTTCATTGGATGACAGGTATTCAGACCTGCTTGGGATCAGGTTTGATCCCCAGTGCTCACCACGACAGAGCCAGGGAGCTGACAGGGAAATTTCCAGCTCTCCTTAAACACCCCTTAGATACCAACTGTTGAGTTTAGTCCAGCACCTTCTGTCCAGCCTTAGCTATCAAAAATTGAATTTGTTTTTACCATTTGGAATAACAGGGCAATCTAAAGCTAGAACTTCTCCTCTGACAGCTCCACTTAACTATCTCCTTTTTATTTCCTTTTTTTTTTTAAACACAAGCTACATTTAACTGTTCAGCCCTTAGGAGGGGAAGCCTCTGAACAGCACAAGGGAGCTCACACAGCAAATCCAGTCTGGTCTTGCATTTCTACTCTGTATCAACACACAGCCAGAAAGTCCCAGTACTAAGAGCAGAACTCACCTTCTATTCTCTAGTTTTTACTAGCAACTAAGTTTTCTAAGGCAACTCTAACCAATAATTTCAAAATCTTTACACACAAATGAGATGCAGTAGAGCTTGAAGCCAGAGCCTCCAACTCACAGTAAAAAGCACTCAGTACTTTCCTTAATTTTGTCTGAATGGAAGAAACACCAACTCAGCACCTGCCCCAAACAATGGTGGTAAATGTGGTTTGATGGAGGACTGCACAGTGCCTGTAAATCCATGAACATGGACCAGGAGTCCCAAAAGTCAGAACACCAGCCTGCATTTGGGTGTTGCAGTGTGACACATCACCCATTCAGACCAGGTGTGACATCTCCACACAGCAGTTCAGACAAGCTTTCTGGTATTGCAGAACAAGAAACATCATCTCCTGACATTCCTGGCTTAGAAACAAGCAATGATGTGTGGAAAAAGGACAGAAAGCTGTGTCTGCCTCCACCTGCAGCCTTACAAATGTCTAAGGACAGATGATGAGTTCATCTCTGCTAATATTTATAATCCTTGCTGCTCCAATCCCTGCCCTATTCCCTCCCCTTGCAAGAAGAGGTCACAGGTTGCTTGTTGCAAGAGAGACTGAAAATCCTCACAGTCCAAGACAGACCCCGCCCAGGCACAGCTGACAGAACACCAGGCTGACAACACTCAGTGGACAGCAGCCAAAAGCAGCAGCCTTATACCTTACTCCTGAAGAGTGGCTTGGCTCCAGGCCCACAATATTCGTTGTAGATGAGTTTGAACAGAAACAAGTGAAACAAAGTGATTAAGGAGGCCACACTGAACCAGAACAGGAAGGGCAAGCCCGGGTATTGCTTGGCCATGTGCTCCTCATGAGCCAGGATAGCTTTTAGGTGGAGTGTGTGTCTCAGGTCCTGCAGGTGGACCAGGTCTGTGGATATATAAAGCAGGGGTGTGATGGGCTGGGTGACCATGACGGGGAAGGTGTGACCCCGCGCCTCCGAGGTGAGCTCCACGGGCTCGTTCATGCAGCCTGCCTCACAGGCATACAGCCTCACTGGCTTCTCCTGCAACTTCACTGACACGTGCAGGAAGGGCTTCCCTTCGGCATCCAGCAGCACAGCCAGGTTGATCAAGTCCTTGTTGTAATGGATCCCACGTAAGGAGTAGCTGTTGTGAAGCACATCAGGGTCAGCCTGGAACTGGAGATGGTTCTCCGTGAACTGCAGCCCCCCAAAGCTCAGCACCATCCCCTGCATGAGCCCGTGCACTCCAGCTGCCACCAGGCCCTTGCAGCCCCGTTTCTGGAGGGTCAGCTTCCACAGGTCTGAGAGCTGCAGGATCTGGGGGACGCTGGTGAGCCTGGCTGGCCACAGGTTCTGGGCGTGCATGGTGGCGTGGCCGCTGAAGCAGTGGTCAGCATAGTTCAGGCTGCTCTCCATCCTCTCCCTGTCCTCAGCACTGATCAGGGGGTCCAGCAGGGGGGCTGGCATGGTGGACAGCACATAGTACAGGGTCATGTTGACAGTCTCACTGGATGGGGTGTGAGCATCCGTAATCTTCCTCATTTCAATCCCTGGAACAAAAGGAAAACAAGGCATTAACCAGGAGGAAAAGAAGATCAAATGTGCACATTGCCCAGGTGTTCTTTATGACATCTGATAAACCTTTGTCCATAAAACACTGCAGCGAAATGTTTCCTTCTATTTGTCTAAGAAGACAAATCATTCCCTCTGCTACTTGGAGTTTGAAAGCCAAGCTCTCATACAGACAAAGCTACTCTTACACACAGATGTCAACATGACTCTGCAAGAATGATCTGTCAAAGGAACATCTCTTTCTACTGGCTCTAAAATAGCAAGTTCTGCATTACTTGGGCAACGAGGCCATTAAAATCTTACAAAACCACCCTTGAAATCTTAGGAAAAACCATCCTTGTCCTGTTAAGGACAGTCCTTAACTTCCATGTAGAAATCTGTCTTTTTACTGTCACTAAAGGTCAACTCTATTTTCCAACTGACAAATCAGTGAAGTTCCTGAAGGCATGGAAGGCAGCACACCCAGAGTTATGATCAGAAATGTTCTTCCATCACTTCCTTTGTGCAGTCAGGTGTCCTCCACATCGTAAAGCATGCTGGATCACAAACTGTTTCATTATCCCACAACCCCTGAGGAAGAGTGGAGCCCCTGGAGCCCTTACAGCAACCAGGTCATTGAGCTTCCAGCCACTCTCTGTGGAAGCTGAGCATCACCTTCCTTACCTGAAATGAACAGGTCAGACCAGGTCTGCTGGTGCTCCTGGAAAAGATCTTCCACCCCCATCTGCATCACCTCCAGCATCTCTTTCCTGGCCGCCTCCCTCAGCCTGCCGAAGGTCTCCTCCAGCCGGGCGGGCTCGGTAGGCTCCGAGGTGTGCACCACGGACAGCACCGTCTCGTCGAAGTGCGACTTGGGCGCGACCTGCAGGCGGCTCACGAGCTTCTGGGCCGCCACCACCACCAGCACCGCCTTGTTGCCGCCGGGCAGCGCCAGGCGGCCCGAGGAGAGCACGAACTGCCGCTCCCCCGCCTTCTCCAGGCTGCTGGAGAACCGCCCGCCGGGCGCCGGGGGCGAGGAGGCCTCAAAGGCGACCACTCTGTCCGTGGGGTTGGCGATGCGGAGGCGCTGCAGGTAGAGGTGCGGGCGGCCCCGGTGGGCCACCACGTCCTCCCGCACCGTCACGCAGTCCCCGGGCCCCGCGCCGGGCCCGGTGTGAACGCACCGCACCGTCCGCACCGCCCCGTCCCGCAGCGCCGCCAGCGCCGCCCGCGCCTCGCCGCGCCCGCCCAGCGCCCGCAGCCGCACCAGCGCAGGGTACTCGGTGGCGAGCGCGGGGCCCGCCGGGGCCCCCGCCGGCCTCACCCAGAGCCGCCCCGCGGTCACATCCAGCAGCACCCACCCGTTGCCCGCCAGCGCAGGCCCCGCGGTGCCCTCGCCCCCCGCCGCGTCCTCGGGCAGCGGCAGCGCATCCCCGCGCTGGGTCTGCGCCCGCCAGGCGCCCGCGGCCGCCTGCAGGCACAGCGCGGCCGCCCCGCTCGGCTCGGCCCCGCGCCCCGCGCCCCGCGCCCGCCCCGCCAGCAGGTACCAGTAGGCGACCAGCAGCACCACCACCAGCAGCAGCAGGCGCCGCGCCCAGCTGCTGGACAGCAGCCCCGGCAGCCCCTTGAGGCGCTGCTGCAGCCACATGGGGAGCCCCGGCGGGGAGCGCCGGCCCCGCCGCTCCGGCCCTAGGCCGCCATCGCCGCCGCGCTTGGCGGCGCTTTTGCGGCGCTTTTGCGGCGCTTTTGCGGCGCTTTGCGACGGCCGCGCGCGCCGCCCCCTCGGGGCGGGCGGGGACGGGAGAGAGACCCGGCCCGGCCCTACCGGGACCCCCCTGCACCGGGACCCCCCGGCCCTGAGCCCTCCCGGCTCCGGGACCTCTGTCAGCTCCCGACCCCGCCGGCTGCCGACCCGCCGGCTCCGACTCACTCAGTTCCGGGACACCCCCCCCGGGTTCCGACCCACGCGGCTCCGGGAGGGCCCCGGGACCGGGACTCTCTGGCTCTGACCCGCCCTGTCTCCAGCCCCCTCAGCGCCGGGGTGCCCCCCCTGTCTTCCAAACCCGCCGGCTCCTGGAGCCCCGGCACCGGGAACCCTTCCCCGCTCCGGGTATCCCCCGGTCCCGGATTTCCTCCCCTGCCCCGCTCCCGGTGCGATGTCCGCGGGTGTCCTCGGGCAGCTCCAGCCCAGGGCTGATGTTCTGTGTTCTGTGTCTCCGCCCGGGTCACTGCACCGATGGAAAAGGCCTGGAGGGGATTTCCGTAATTCCAGTGTCATTCACTGCCGTTACCACGGCAGAGACCGTGCGGGAAAGCGAGTCATGTTCTATCACACCCTGTAGTAAATAGAGGAACAAACTTAGTGACGCGACTGAGATGTGCACGGGAAAGCTTTGTATCCCGCGCAGCGCTCCGGAGACACAAGAAGACACACAGTTTCGAGGAAGTCAGACAAACACTGTGACTTAAAACTGTGAAATTCTCGACCAGGTTGAGCCAGTGAACCAGCTCAGTGAAGGGAACGGACGAGACACATTCTTCATTTATTCCTGCAAATGAATATTTGAATGAATGCAAATGAATATTCCTGCAAAATCCTGTTTGGTTTTGGAAGGAGCTCTGGAATCCCAAAAGGGTGGGTGAGACTCCATCCCCTGCAGGTTTCGGTGGGGCTGGTGCTGCCTCAGAAGCCCCGGTGTGTTTTGAGGCTGCACAAAAAACGGAGCTCTGAGCCTTCCAGTTTTTAGGAAGTTGCTGCTCCGCCTGGAGCACGTGTTGCACGTACTCATGGAACATCTGCACTGGCAGCTGGCTCTGTTTAAAAAGACAGGCACCGACTGCAGCCAGAGAGCACAGAGCAGTGCAAACACAGAGGGGGGAAATGAAATGCGCTCGCTGGGCTGGCAGAGTTGCAGAATGCAAACAGAGCTGTCACACAGCGACGGGCTGGGTACAGCAGCACAAACAATGAGGCATTCATGATTTCCAGTGTGCAAAACCGCTTTGGTTTCAGACTGGAGAGATTTAACTTCTTCAAAATGAGAAACTTGCAATTTTAAAAACCCGTGTTGAGTCCCAGCTCTCAGTCTGAGGTCTGAAGGGAAAGTGCTGAGCATCTTTGCTGTGGCTCCTGGCTTAAAGTGTTGAAGCTGCTACAGATTTATCAGGGCCTGCAAAGTACTGAAGAAATCTAAAGTGAAAATCTGGGGGTTTTTCCTTTTCTTTTCTTTCCTTTTTTTTTTTTTTTCAAATTAAAAAAAAAATTATTTAGAGAAACTGGCAGCTTTGCAAAAGGAAGTGTCCCGAAATCACTATTTTAGAGAGAACTAATATTTCCTTGGGTTGTTGCCTGTAGTACATCACTTGAGCACGAGGCCTGTTCTGTTTTCCTGGTAATTATGAGGGAATTACTACTTCAGGGAAAGGGAATGGAAGGAAAAGTGCTTTGAACACACCCAAGAATATTCCCAGTGAACAAATTGTAATGGGAGTTCTTCGGGATGATGCTGTTATGAAGCGCAGAGAATATCCATTAGCTACAATCTGGCCTTTCTAGTGTGCTTTATTTTTTCTCCTCTAAGAACATACCTTCTTGGGTTTGTTTTGAAAATCCAAATCCTGTGATATCTGTGATTTCTGTTAATTTAAAGAGCTGGTTTGCTGACAGGCCTCATGTAAGGTCTGTGTCAGTGGTAGATCCTCAGGCTCTAAAGGGTTTCCCTACATCTAAACCTTACACTCACTGAAGTGTAAAAGCGACCCTAAAGCAAATGTTAAAAAAGGTGTAATTTTTTAAGAGGGGATTAATTTGCCCGTTCTCAAATATTGGCAGAATGAACTAGAAAAAGATGCCTAGATAAGTCATCGGGGCTAGAGCAAGAAAACCCAGCACAAGGCCACAGAGACAAATGTAAGACTTAAAGACCTGTACACGGCCAGAGAAAACCAATCAGTGTAGGGAACAAAACCACTGCAGGTTCTGTGTTCACCAAGGAAATATGGGAGGCAACAGGTGGGAAGAAGGTGGGAAGGTGATATTTAATAAGGCTTCCAGTTTCCAGAGCTGTGCATAACGTTACGATCCATTCCTGGTTTGCTTTTCCTACATAAATGGCCATGTCAGCCCAGCTGCAGCCCAGCACCAGCTGAAGCTGCCCAGAGAGTGACTGACCCCTCTCCTCCTACGCGTTTGCTCAGTGCCTGTTTCTTCCCCGGCGTCCCACGGCCGGGGTGCCCCGCACGCCGCCCGGGTAAAGCCCCGGAGCTGCGGGATCAGGCCCCCGAGCTCCACGTCCCGGTGCTCCCTCTCTTCCCACCCGGCCCCGGCGCTCCCTCCCCCGCTCCCAGCCCGGCCCCAGCCGCCCGCCCGCCTCTCGCGGGGGCCGAGGCGGCCCGGGAGGAGGAGCCGCCTCCTCCCGCTTCCTCCGCCCGTCCCCGCCGGGCGGGTCTGGTGCGTGGCACAGCTCCGGCAGCCCCGGAGCCTCCCGGAGCCGCCCGCTCCGTCCCGCAGGCATCGCCCGCGCTCCGTGTGGGGGCTCCCGGCGCGGGGTCCGGGCGGGAAAGTCGCTTCCATGGTTGTCCCGGCGGTGCTGCTGCCCTGGGCGGTGCTGGCGCTGCTCGGGGCGGGGGGCGGCCGTGCCTCGCCGCAGGAAGGTAAGGGGGGCTCAGGGGGCACGGGGGGACGGGCGGCAGGGCTGAGGGACGGGCACAGCCCCGCGGTGCCGCCCCTGTCCCGCTGTCGCAGCCCAGGCTGAGCCCCGGGGCGGCACCTCGAGCCTCCCGCCGGGTCCCGAGGCAGCTCACGGCCGTGGGACACAGCCTGGCACGCCGGTTCATCCCGGCGAAGGACTCTCGGTCCCGGGGGTTGCATCCCACCTGGGTCAGCTCTCCCTGCTTTTGGACTTAGACGGTTCAAAAACAAGGTAAAGGGAGAGCTTTAGATCCCTGACTGTCCACGCTGTGACTCAAGATCCGGGATGCTCCTAAAATAACATCAGTTGGTAGAAACTCTGGAGCAGTTGGTAGAAGGGCAGAGCATTAGGGCAGCTACAATGTCAGCAGCACTGACAAAGGGCTTCACGCACTGTCACTCTGCCAAGAAGTTGGGATAATTATCTCTGTCTTCATTAGAGACGTGGCAATTAGGAGGAGATTTAATCTTGTTACCTAGAATATTTCCCTTCACAGCGTGATTCTGGTATAATTACCTTTACTATATATCTATTACTTAATACAGTTGCATGTATCCATGGGAGTGTTGGGAGTTCTTTAGCTATAGTGGCCTCACTGAAACAAAGAATCTCTCTGTGCTATCCTGCCTTCCTTGCACATCCCAAATCTTCCATGGTTTTGGTAAGGTTTTAGAGTGCACTAGAGCTAAAACTGAGGGCTGGGAAAGAGAATGAGGCATGTTGGTTAGGAAGAGGGATTTAGAATTAACTGCTTTCTGAACTCATCACTTCTGGTGTGACTCAAAGAAAAAAATGCCTCACCTTTGTCGTGCCTCAGCTTCCCCAGAGTAACGTGAGAGTAATGATATCTGTCTGCTCTCTTGGATGTTCTTTTAGATCTTTGTAAGATCTGAAGATCTAAGCATAGTTATTTATAGTTAATTGAATCTTTAAAAAATACTTCTGTAAAGTAAATTTAATGCAGAGATTATATTATCCACTACTAAATTGTGCACTGATTTTTTTCTATTTGATCTCCATATTAATGGTGTTTTTTTGGACACCATCTTAACAGGAAGTGGCACAGTAAGATTTCCCAAAGCACAGCCTAGGGATAAATTCATTCCTTGTCCTAAAATGCAGCTGCAGCTGTGCTTTCCCTGTCAACTCAGGGCTGAAGTAAATAACTTTAAATTTATTGTTCTGTTACTGAACTTGTCACTGATTTTTAATCTTCATAAAAGCTGAGAAGTTTACACAGCCTTTTCACTGTGATATTGACATCAGAGTTCCTGTTCTAGTGCTTTGTCCCTACAGGATACTTTTCATCTATAGAGCTCTAAAACCCTCACAAAAGTGGTAAATATCTTCTATTATTGTTCCACACATGGAAAAACAGAGGGAGAGCTGGATTGGCTCCTTGTTGCATAGCAGAGCTGGCAGTAGAGTGCAACTCCCCTGGTTCCTAAACCAGTGCTTGCTTCTTTAACCACCCCGTGTTTGTATGTTGCATCCATCCCATTATTAAATGTATTGATATGATTTTTAGTTGTCAGCATGGCCCAGGGAGCCTTTGGGCCCAGGAGGCCCAGCTTAGCTCAACAGGCTGCCATTTCTACATATGGAAAGTGACTGTGACATGGGAAATTGGGAAGTATCACTCTGATTTAGGATGTTTTAAAAAGCCCGCATGTGATACTGAAAGTAAAAAGCTTTACTGTTCTGTCCCTGGCAGTACCCATCAGCTGCACCAGTGTTCAGCAAAATCTTTGGGGAAGATAAAAAAGGGTTAAAGGAGAAGGAGTGGAGGCAGCATAGCTCAGCACAAGCTTCCAGTGCTGGGCTGAAGGAATGTCTCTGGGGATGGAAAGCTCTCGCTACTACAGAGTTCTCAGAACAGAGACTGAGCTTAGTGTCTCTCGGAGTCCTACCCCACAGACCAGGAATGAGAAGGGAATCTGTAACCTGGAATTCTGCTGGGGATGATAATTGTCTGTGCTGGCTTTTAGTGCTCCTCCGAGTTCACAAACTGCACGGAGGGATCTTTTCTGCCTTGGAAATAGGACACCACTTCCTGTGCATCTGTGCAGCCTTTAGTCATGTCCAGCAAACTTCTGGCAGTCAGATCATAAACAGTGTGTGGCTTTCTCGGGGTGGCAGCCTGAAAATGAATTAGTGATTTACTTAATGTGAGATGCCTGAGATTTGGGGCTGAAATAATTGCATAGCAGTCAGAGTTCTGTCGTTCCTGTTCCTTCTTTTATCATTATCATATGCTTTCTCCCCTCAGGTACTAGAATTTAAGGTTTGCCTTGACATTCCTGTCTGGCAAGCCCATGTTTTCCCTCCTTTTCCTTGGCAGTATGATCCTCACCTTCTCAGAAGCCATGAGCTCGGAGCTCTCATAAAGCTGCTGTGGCTTTCTACATGGCTAGAAACTGTAATGCCTTTAACATATTCCCTGAGGACATACATATTTTACTCATTTGTTTGCACCCTCTGACAGAGACTGGAGCGTGCTGGAGGAGCTGGATTAGGAATGCACTTCATGTGTCTGAAAATGTGCCTTTAAATCTGCACCAGTGCAAGATTCCTGTTCTTTTATTTGTCACTTCCTTTGTGAGCATGTCTAACAAAATACAATTAGAGCTGACCTATTGACTGTTCTCAATGTCCTCTCTTTTTATTCTGATGCAGGTACAGGATTAGGAGAATATTCTCTTTCTTCTTAACGTGGAGTCTTACACTTATTTTTCACTTTTGCTGCCTTTCCCAGGTCCAGCTCCTAGATCCTTCCTCTCTAAGACCAGACAGAATATCAGTTTGGGTACATTAGGAAGATACATCTGGTACATCCATTGAAAAAAAATCATTGTTCCAAAAAGAGCCTGCTGAGGCCAAGAAAATGTGCTTTCAGTTGTTCCTGGTATTTTTTGATGTTTAAATCGGATGGCCAGGATTTGCATTTAAGCACCGTTGCCAGAGCCTATACAAATTCCTACTTCAGCAAAACTGTTAGAGTGAAGCATAGCATTTTCATCATTGCAATGAGGAAACCAGAACTTCCCCATAAAAATCATATTCCAGTGGTACCACAGAGAAACTTCTGAAAGAGAACTTCAGGATTTCGCTTTGTCATTTTTAAGGGACTGGAAATAAAAAGCAAGTTTGGGAGGAGAATGCAAATGAAAGTTATAGCACAATTAAATTCACATTGAATATGTATGAAAAACTCTGGAAAACACCTCAGGAATGCAGTAGAAAATAGGAGCAGCCATATAGAGGGAATAATAACATTCAGGACTAATTTTGGTTTTCCCTACACCCAGTCAATGCTGAGTGACAAAAAAGCAGCTCTGTGGGGAACAGGAAACCAATACTGCACTAAATGGATGCCTTCCAAATGGGCATTCTGTAGTAGTTCTATTTTTTATCTTCAACTTTAATTTCCTTCATACTCTGTGTGAGAGAAGAGAATTGTAGCTTTCACTAGCAGGGCAAGAAACCACTTACTACTTTTTATTTTCTTTTTCTAGCTCCTGACTCAGGCAGTGAAATTGTATCTTTCCATAATCTCTTGTTTTATACCCAGGATCAAGTTAGGTGTGAAACAGCTGGTTATGGAAACAACACAAGCTGAATGTGTCTCTTGTGCTTTCCCCCTTGTGCAGAAAACCTGCTGGTTCTGACTGTTGCCACCAAGCAGACTGAGGGGTTCCAACGCTTCAGAAGATCAGCCCAGTTCTTCAACTACAAAGTCCAGGTGATGTCGAGGTGGTTGGTCAAAGGGAATTTTGAATTGTGGAAATGGATAAGGCCTGGCCATAAAATGATTAAATAAAAGCTCAAGAGAGGACACACCTACTGAACTGGCTGAAAAACACTGTGACTGGGGCATTTCTGTAGCAGTCTGTTATTCCATCCTGAGTGCTGGCTTGGGATGAGATCCATAACTCTGCTCAAGGGAGCCCCATGGCACTTTTCCATTATTCTACCAAAGCACACGGTACAGAACGTGCTCCTGTCCCTGTGGCTCAGAGTGCTTTGTTATTGTGCTACGTGTTACTCTGCCTGGCCAGCCCAGAGAGTGGATCAAAGGCTGATATATATATGTTTGTGTGTATATATATATATATATATATATGTATATATATATATGTGTATATATATATATGTATATATATGTATATGTATATATATGTATATATATATGTATATATATGTCTATAGTCCATTTGTCCTGGGGCTGTTATTTTTGCTGTGATTTGCACAGTTATCAGGACTGGTCAGGTTGGGGGTTCTGGTCCTTTCCTGTGAGCATTGCCCTGTTCAGGTGACCCTGTACCTGTCGTTGTGTAGGTGCTGGGGCTGGATGAGGAGTGGCAGGGTGGAGATGACCAGAATCCAGCTGGAGGTGGGCAGAAGGTCCGTCTCCTGAAAGCAGCTCTGAAGCAGTTTGGGGATAAGGAGGACCTGATCATCCTTTTTGTAGACAGGTAATGGTTGGAAAGAACTTGCCATGGTCTGAATCATAAGGCTGTTTGGACAGGAAGTGAACTGTGAAGTAGATTGCTTTTGAAAAGTGTGTCCAGACCTCTGGTTTTTTTCCCCTTGATTTCTCTGTAGTTGCCTGAGAATCACTTAGAGCTGCATCCGTGGCACTTGGGAAGGTCTCAGCAGAATAGGCTGGTTCCAACTCTTGCCTGATAGTGTTGTACCTGATCCTGCCATGGTGGAATTTGGCTGCCTGTAACTGCAGAGAATGAGCAGACAATTCCTCTGGAACTAGGCAGGCCTTTCTTACCAGAATTATTTGTTTTATAAGGTGAGGGAGGCTGCAGCACAATCCTGAGAGCCAAGAACTGGTCTGCCAGAGAAAAGTGAAGAGGAAAAAGGACAGTTTGGACTCTCAGTGTCTTTTCATATGCCCAGCGTATGAATAAGACTCTGCTTTAATTAGCTACAGTTACTTCACAAAAAAATGTAATACTGTGAAGCAGAACTAAAAGAAAGGGATTCCCAAAGAATTAGCTGTTTCTAGAAACTTTTCTCACTGACATGTTTTTCTGTCTCCATTCCTTTTTGTCCCTTTTTGTCTACCTCTTTCTCTAGCTATGACGTGCTCTTTGCTTCGGGCCCCACGGAACTGCTGAAGAAATTCAAACAAGCCAAGAGCAAGGTGGTTTTCTCAGCAGAGAACTACATCTACCCTGACAGAAAGTTGGAAGCCAAGTATCCTCAGGTGCGAGATGGAAAGCGCTTCCTGGGTTCTGGAGGTGAGACACAGAGCTGGCTTTCAGCTGAGAACCTCTTTCAACTTTCTTCTCCTATTTGGCCCTTGGGAGAAGTGGTGAACGAACTAAAAGCTGGTGTATCTCTGCTGCAACACAGGGTGTAGTGAGAATTCATGTGAGAGAAGTGAGAGTACAGGTATAGAGGAGTTATTCCACTTTTTGGTCATCTGGGATGAAATGCCTCTTCATTCTTATTCCCACAGGCTTCATAGGTTATGCTCCAAACCTGAAGAAGCTTGTGGAGGAGTGGAAAGGAGAGGATGATGACAGTGACCAGCTCTTCTATACAAACATCTTCTTGGATCCAGAAAAAAGAGTAGGTGTATATAGATTTTGAGAGCCTGAAAATTTGCATTCTAGCCAGTATCCCCATGTTCTGTTATTAGCAGTTTATATCTTTAAGCTTAAAATATGAATGGGAAAAGAGATGACTTGAAATTTCCATGACTGGAAGCTCATACCAACCTCCTCCCAAGGGATGTGAAACCCCTGAGTGCAGTGCTGACTTAGAGATATCCAACCTAGCACTGAAGTACATTATAGGTAAATGCCATGTGACATCCTACAGAAGCCTGGAATGGACCCTGGAAGCAGCACTGCTATTCCAGCACCATGTGGTGCACTGGCTGAAGCATCCAGCCCATGAGTCATTCTGGGTCTGCTGTCCCTGCCCAGTTGTGCATTACACAGGCCAGTGTGTCCCTGAGACACCACAAATGCACAGGAACTAAGAACTCAAACTGTAACAGCCATTTACAAACAAGAGGAAACATTTGTATTGAGGAACTGCTTTCACACTGACTAGAGAAAGAGTTGCAGTTTTTTACCAGCAGGGCTGGTAGAAAATTCAGATCAGCTGGACTTTTTTAGTTCCCTAAATCCAAGTATGGCCTGTGATAATTTAACATGAACAGTTCCTTTAATGTTCTCATCTGCAGTTCTGGCCCTATGCCCTGCAAGGGCTGAGTAATTCCCCTGCCTTGGCACTCAGAAAGTGGATGTTAGCACCCTGCTGTCCTTCCCAGTAATGGCTCTTAATGGATGCCTGCAGGGACATGGAACTCTGTTAAGTCACAGCTGCATTTTAGTCTGACCCAGTCAGAGTGTGACTTGCAGCAGGGGATAAAAACAAAGATTGCACAAGCTGGCCTTGCACCCTACTGTGCTCTGGTTTGGCACTGGTACCTGAGGCAATGCTTGGGTAACACTTGCCCTAGGGATAGATGGCAAGAAACTCTCCACAGCAGATGGTTTTGCTATCTTGGCATTCCCCTGTGTTATCTGTGGGGTTTATATAGCTATGTGCAGGTGCACTTTATTCATATGCTGGAGATTTATTGATATACCCACAGCAGCTTTAAAGTGTCTTCTTTTTTTTGCACAGTTTTTGCCTAATAGAATATATTCAAATTGTTTTAGAAAATGGTGAATTGTCCCAGATTCGAGTGAAAATGATGATTATCTGGGAGTGTTTTAGATTTCAGGGCTTGGAGAGTTTGCAAATGATTATAGGAATGGGATATATCTTCGCTCAGCATGTAAAGAATGGATGCCCCCCTGTGTTCTAATTAAGGTTATTTATCTCATTCTTTTAAAAGGAAAGTATCAACATCAGTCTAGACCAAAGAAGCCGGATCTTCCAAAACCTAGACGGAGCATTAGGTGAGATGGGAGAGGGAAGGTCATTTCTCCTTGGAATGAAACTGCAAATTGATACCAGAAATAAACTTGTGGCTGAAGGGATTGTATTTCAGAAATGCCTGTCCCTGCAGAATAAGCTTCAGTAAAAGCCTCTGCCAGAGTTCTGGGATTTGTTTGGAATTCCACTGTGACCAACTAGGTTCTCACTGCAATTCCTTCTCCACTTGAGGGAATGCAGGTCAGGTTTTTCATCTTACACCTCCTTTGCCACTTTGATCTCCAGGCATGTCGGATTGCATTAGCCTTGGGGATTGAAACTGGGAGGGACTTCCAGTGCAAGTAAAAACACACAGCCCTGCCCAGGGCTTGCCTGTCTTTCCGCTTCAGAACCCTGCTGGAATGCCAGGGGAGGTGAGAAGCAGCCACGGGGGGCCTGGGAGCAGTCACTGATTGTAATGCAAAGATGCATCATTGTCCAGTTTCCCAGCCATCCTGTTACCTCACAGAATCACTCTGAACACTTTTTTCTTCTTTCTAGTTATGGTCTGTAGCCCTTAAACTGCCTGTGCACAGTTATCCATATCCATGCTTTCATCTTTCAGTGGTTTCTCAGTAGAAATGAGGGGTTGTGCTGCTAATTATCAATAAAAGCATTAACATGCTGGCGATGTCATTTCCAGATGAGATAGTCATGAAGTTTGAAAACTCACGAGTGAGAGCAAGAAACTTGTTATATGACACCCTGCCTGTGGTGATTCATGGAAATGGACCCACCAAGGTAAGTGGACCTCTTGAGAGAAAGATTTGGTCTGTGTTTGTTGCAAAGTGACCCTTTAGGCTTGATGGATCTGGTTACTGTCTTCACATTTATTGACTGTCCCTGTGTCCACTTGTATTTGAGAAATAATAAGTGGTCCAGGTCCATGGCAGGTCCAGGTCTGGTTCAAAGACCCATGTGTAATTGGACCCTCAGGCTATGGTGCTTCAGATTCTTTAGTTCCCGGAGAAGGTAAATGGAGCTGAAATGTGGTCTTACAGTGGGGTTGCACACAAAGAAACTCCCCTGCCCTGTAATACAAAATATTGCAAATTGCCTTTTGCAGCTGCAGCTGAACTACCTGGGAAACTACATTCCTCAAGTGTGGACATTTGAGACTGGCTGCACTGTGTGTGATGAAGGTCTGCGAAGCCTCACAGGGTTTAAGGTAAGGCTTGATGTGTCTGTTCAAAGCTTCAAAGACAAGTCTTAAAATGGGATCTGATGTGGAACTCGAGTCACCACTTCTCTCCTCTCCTCTCTGGATGCAGGATGAGGCACTGCCAATGATCCTGATTGGCATTTTCATCGAGCAGCCCACCCCATTCCTCTCCCAGTTTTTCTTACGTCTTCGTAACCTCCATTACCCGAAGCAACGAATCCAGCTCTTCATTCACAACAGTGTAAGTGAAGATGGCCTGTGATGGTCTTAGCAAATGTAGGGAAAATGTACACCTTCCTTGTACTCTAGGCACCTTTGCAACCTTGGGCTAGACTTAGTGCCATGGTCTAGTAACCACGGTGGTAGTGGATCAAGGGTTGGACTTGATGATCTCAGAGGTCCCTTCCAACCTGGCTGATTCTGTGATTCTATAATTCCAGCCTCTGTAAGCCCAGTAGTTATCTGCAATGGCACCTATAAGATAGCTCTGTCCAGCTGTAAAGATATGGAATTGGGAAGAGCTGTTGCCCATCTGGTTTGGCATTTTCAAGAACAGGAGGCTGAGTGGCCTGGGATGAGCCCATCTTACCCATTTTTCCTTATTTTTGGCATAGGAGGAACATCACTTGATGGAAGTGGACTCTTTTGTAGAAGAGCACGGCAAAGAATATCTCTCTGTCAAGGTGATGGGGCCAGATGATGAGGTGGAGAATGCTGAGGCACGTAACTTGGGCATGTAAGTGAAGAGGCCACATGTGATGGCTGGCAGAGTCAGCCCCTGTCCAAACTAAGACATTTGTTTTTTTTCTGAGGATCATCCCTGTCAAGTGATTGCTTTTCTTTTTTTCAGTCCCCCTTTTCTTTCAGTTTTTCTAGCACTAACTCCCATGCCCTTACATATTGGGGAAAAAAATCAACTTTGATACCAGCTTTATCTCTCCACTTTCAGAGACTAAGTTCTCACTGGTCCTTTGATCTGGCAGAAGGATAATCCTGTACCTCCCACATGTCATCTACATGCCCAGCCATAGATCACAAACAATATGCACTTGTATCTCTGGAGAGGAGGAGTGTAGTAGTAAAACTAAGAGCTAGTGGAAGAGTATCTCCCTGTCTGTGACCAGGAGATGTTTGAGCTCTGGTGTGGATTTGTGCCAACTGTAAATGGGAACCTCTCCAGTTTGTGCTGAGGAAACAGTTTGGTAAATGTGATTTTGGCTGTGTGTCTGTCTGCTGTTGGATACTGAATCTGATGTGCTTGTGCTATGCTGGTCCCCTGGGTTGTTACATTAAATTGAACTTTTCTGAACACCCAGAACACCTTTAGACTACAAGGTGAAGGAATTCCTGTGTTCTGTCCCTTGTTTTGCTCTGTTTTAAGAGGATTTTGGTGTGACTTTTCTCTTCTCTGGCTGTAGGGATTTGTGCAGGAATGATCCTGACTGTGACTATTACTTTAGCCTGGATGCTGAGGTAGTTCTGAAGAACACAGAGACTCTGAGGATCCTGATCGAACAGAACAAGTGAGTTCTTTGGTCTGAGCAATCCTTAGTGGTCATCTCACACAAGGAATGCTGTGAACTCTTTTATCACTGAGATGTGTAAGGCACCAGGAGAACTGTGTCAGAGATGGAATGTTAGACAAACACCTCTTAGGTGTTGGGGTTTTTTTACATTGCAGTTGTAGTCCCTGGATTTTAGGCAGGGGATGTAAATCATCCTCATTTTTGTCTTTATATAATCAGTAGAACAAATCAGATTCTAAGAGACCTGGTGCAGGGTGCAGTTAGAGAGGAGATTGGGACCATACTTGCCCTTTCTTATATGGAATTTTATTCCAACAGAGTTAAGGAGACACCAACTCTGTAAGTGAGGAAGAATATAGCTGTTACAGTCCTGTGGTTTGTAAATATTTTCCTTTTCTTCTTGTGGTAACATCCTGTCCTGCAATTCCTTTCCCTTTCATGCTGCCAGGCTGGTGATTGCCCCTCTGGTGAGCCGGCATGAGAAGCTGTGGTCCAACTTCTGGGGAGCTCTGAGCCCTGATGGATACTATGCCCGCTCAGAAGATTATGTGGATATTGTTCAAAGGCGGAGGGTGTGAGTATGCAAAGAGCTTTTCCCTGATATAATCCCTCAGATGTAAAGCTTGTTGCAGCACATGATCATCAAACTGGCTGCTGTCAAAGAACCAGAGAGCACAACTGTCTGTGTGTGTAGGAAAGGAAGTGTCTGCTGTGTGTTCTCCCCTGAGCAGAGATAATGAGATTTCTTATGATCAGAGTAAGGATTTGAGAGTCCTGACACTGCTGAAATCACTTCATTTTACTCATGTCATGTTTTCCCACCTATGGATTATAGTTAGTGTGACCCCTACAATCCTGTAAAGTGCTGTTTAATCTCTTTCAGATAAATCTTCATAAAATACCATGTGATCCTTGAATGGAATATTCACAAAATAGAATTGTTGATTCATTCATATTCTTGAGGGGCCTTTTTTTTTATAGGCCATTATATGTGCAATACATGCTGGAAATCAGCTTATGCACTTTTGGCCAGTTCAGTTTCTTTAAATCACTGGAAAAAATATGTTGATCTCTCTGGGAAGAGATTCAAGCCATTAATTATGTCCCCAGCAAAAGCACACAGTAGCAATTAATTGCTTTCACAGTGGACTAGCATTTGTGCAGCTTAAAAGCTCTGAGCAATATAAGCAATTTTTTTCTGGAACGACAATCCCTGTTGGTATGGTTTCTCCCTACGGTTCTGAGTTGGCTCTTTCAGGCAAGTCTGGCTGCCATCCTGTCAAGTCCAGCAATTTCTGTCTTAGTGGTATTTCAGGTCTCACTGTGCTTTCCCTGTGTTTCAGGGGGCTTTGGAACGTTCCCTACATCAGCAGCGTTTACATGGTTAAAGCCAAGGCGCTGCGCTCGGAGCTTGACCGGGAAGATCTTTTCCACAGTGGCAAACTGGATGCTGACATGGCTTTCTGCCACAACGTTAGGAATCAGGTCAGTCCAGGAGAGAGGCTGGCAGGGAGAGCTGCATGCCAAGGTGGAGGGTGCAAGATTAAGGAGTTCCAAGGCATTCAGCTCTGCCGGGCAGGGGACGGGGTGAACTGGCACTAGTCAGTGCTGGGCAGACTTTGGAACAGTGTGGGATTTCTGTCCTGCTGTGAAACCACACGAAGCCAGGGACCACTAAATGTGGATAACATTTTTGTTCTTGGGCCTATTCAGGCCTGTTCTAAATGGAAATGACACGGTAAGAAGGAAGAACCTAATCTCACAGCAGCTATTCTGCTCGGCCTCCAGCCCTGGCTGACAAGAGACAGAATTACTGTCTCTGGCTATAGCCTTTCGGAGCTCCTCATATCCAGGGTGGAAATTTAACTGAAGGGCCACAGCAGGAAGAATGAGTAAATTAACACCTTGGAGAACTGTCAGTGCTTATATTTCATGGTGGCTCACAGAAATGCAAGGCCTTGACAGTCTTCCTCTGTCCTACAGGGAGTCTTTATGTACCTGACAAACCGGCACCAGTTCGGACACATCCTGTCCCTGGAGAATTACCAGACAACTCACCTCCACAACGACCTCTGGCAAATATTCAGCAATCCTGAGGTGAGACAACCTGCATGCTCAGCAGGCACAGCACTGTTGCATGGGAATATCTGATGATTTGCTTCACCAGTACGGGAGGTCCAGGCTTTGTAATAATGATGTCTCTCAGGTGGGATGAGGAGCGCAGTCACAGAATTTAAAGAGAGGGTGTTTATGAGATTCATAGCATCTGGATCTTCAAAGCCTGTGAAAACTGCATGAGTGCCTGTCCTTTCATTGCCTCTTTAAGCAGGCCCCCCAGAAATGACTGGTTTGCTTATCTTCTGTCTGCAGGACTGGAGAGAAAAGTACATCCATGAAAACTACACAGCAGCTCTGAAGGGGAAATTGGTAGAAATGGTAAGAAAACATCACTCATCCATCACAATGGGAGATCAGCATCGGGACAATGTTTGTATCATTACTATTGTCATTCTTGGGAAGAAGCAGTTCAGCACAGGGAGCATGACCTTGAAAGTATTTTTAGAGCCAAATCCTTCTCCTGGAAGTACATCTCCAGCTCTCTTAAGTGGAAATGGGGCACATAAATCAGAAGACAAATTTCTATCCTCAATATTTTAGTGTCTTTCCACTTGAACTGACTCAGTCTGCACTCAGTTTAGCCTTACTCCTTTTGCCTCAAGCACCTGTCCTTGTTTCTGCTGTTCTCACCTGTTTGCTTTCTGCAGCCCTGCCCAGATGTTTACTGGTTCCCCATATTCACTGACACTGCCTGTGATGAGCTGGTGGAAGAAATGGAACATTATGGCCAGTGGTCCACAGGTGACAACACGGTAAGTAAAGCAGGAGCTCTTTGAGTTTTGGGTCCTGCTTTTATCTGTGCATATTTGGTGGCAGCTGTGCCTCCTATGGGAAGGCATTAGATCCCACAGTTAAACCAGGAAACTGGAGACGACACCCTAATTTTGTTCTTAAATGTGAATTAATTTTTGAGTCCTCTTTAGTGTCCTCTGAAGATACAGTGTTCAGCCTTCATAATGGCAATATTGTTTCCCTTAGGTTTTAATTATTGTCTGAAATGAGTTTTCCATCCTGCAAACTGTGATAAGTAAACATCCTATTTATTTGTAGTTACCAGAAACAAGTGCTTTTCATTCCTGAACTCCAGGATTCCCATCCTTATGGGTATTTCTGTGATTCTATTTCAGGACAGCAGAATACAAGGAGGATATGAGAATGTCCCAACTATTGACATACACATGAACCAAATTGGCTTTGAAAGAGAATGGTATAAGTTTCTTCTGGACTATATTGCACCCATCACAGAGAAACTGTACCCAGGGTACTACACCAAGGTATGTGCACCTGAGCATCAAAACTGGCCAGCTTCTGATCACCTCTTCCAGTTGCAGCTTTGTGCAAAGACTGCAAGAATCCTCTAGGAATACACATACTTTTTCCTAGTGTGGGGGGACTGACCCTGGAGCGTGACATAAGTATGAGCATTAGGAAATATGCAATTTCCCAGGCATTCTCCTGCCTGGTCGCTGCCTTTCTCCCTTAGCAGTGGAATGCAGTTTCAGTGTTACACCCTGCTCTGCAGCTCAGCAGCCAAGGACCACTACAGCCCCGTAACAGTGCCCTTTGTTCTTCTCTCCTCAGACTCAGTTTGAACTGGCCTTTGTGGTTCGCTACAAACCCGACGAGCAGCCGTCCCTGATGCCCCACCATGACGCCTCCACCTTCACCATCAACATTGCCCTGAACCGAGTTGGGATAGACTATGAGGTGAGTGCCAGTGGGGCAGGAATGCAGCACAGCCTCTGGAGCAGTCCAGGCAGCTGAAAACCCTTTCCTTATCCACATCTGGCTTCTTCACACTAAGGACTGCAATTTTTGACTGGGCTAGGGTAGGAAGGAGAATTCTGAATGCATCAGAACAGAGGGGATTCTCCAAACACCTTCTCACATTTTCAGAAGGGCTGTCAGGAGAAGGCAGAGGCCCTTTCCCTGAGGTGCTTCTTCCAAGCTGACGTGTCTCTTGTGTTCCCATCAGGGAGGAGGCTGCCGGTTCCTGCGCTACAACTGCTCCATCCGAGCTCCACGGAAAGGATGGACCCTCATGCACCCGGGACGCCTGACCCACTACCACGAAGGGCTCCCAACCACCAAAGGGACTCGTTATATCGCAGTGTCCTTTCTTGACCCCTAGAGCATTGCTTCCCAGCAAGGACCTTTCCCTGGCCCTGCTCACTGCTGACTCTGAGTGGAAACAGGGAATGCTGCTGAGAGTTTCTAAGGCATTGTTCAAAGGTATTTGGATATTGATTTTTAATGGTATTTTAAGACTCCACTACTGGAAGATCTCCCTCTCTGATACTGCAGGTAATATCTAGGAATATTGCTGCAGAATTGCGAAGGAGATTTTGTGCCTTCATTTTTGATTCTGCTCCTCATCCGCTGTTTCTTGGAAGTGCCATTTACTTGAACCTTCTATCACGGAATGGTTGGCTTTAAAAAATGCTTTCCTGGACTGGAAATCCAGCTTTTTGGAGGCAAGTCACAAGCTGGAAGCCTGTTTTCATCTACAGCATATACAGGACTGGATGTTAGATGATAATTCCTGGACAGTATTCCAAATACAAAGCAATCAGGGAGCTGACTCCAGCAGTTATAAGAGTTAAATGTCACACCAGATGAAACTCAGCAGTAAGAGCCTGAAGATCATCTGATTCCTTACCTCTTTGCAGTTCTTGCAAGCCTATCACAAAGTTCAAAGCAGCAGCAGTGGCAATATAGGTACTTCTGATCAACTGAAGGAAGGTCCTCTAATGATGCTTTACCTCTGGGATTAGACTGAAGAGATAAGACAGCCTCCCTACCTTTTGTTTCTGCAGCTAAGAGCAGCAGGGATACCCACACACATTCAGACCACCTCAGTCTGTGAAGATCAGATCTAAGAAAGGGAAGTCTGGGAACAACTGCATCAGTCAGAAGGGCTTCGCTGTGGAATTGTCTCTGTTCTTTACCATGTTAAGATTGTCAAAACCTCTGATCAATCTCTGGATAACATCCCAGAGGTCCTGGTGGTGTTTGGTGGCCTCATTCCAATTGTCAGAGATTGTTTTGGTCATTTTCTTTGATGGCCCATTCACATTAGGTGTAAAGAGCTGTTCTCTCGTTCTTAGGGGAAATAATTATTCAGCGTTTCTATTATTTAAGATTGCAAACCAAAACACTCCACTGCAGACAGTTCTCCAGTGGGGTCGAGGCTGATAGAAATGAGTGGTTGGGAAGTGCTGAGAGATTGTGATGAACTAGTAGGTGTAAAAATCTATCAAGAGTAGTACCATGGTTAGAGAGGGAAGGGGAGAAACCTTTCCTGCCTGTGAGATCCCTGCTCTGCTTATCCCACACTGTTATGCTCTGGCTCTGCCAGACTAGTGCGTTTCACAAGCAGTAAATTCACATCATGATTGTCCTTAGGGGAAAAAAAAATCACCTTCCTCTTCATTGTCTGTGTCTGCAGCTTCTGCTGCCTGATTGTGAGGGGCAGAGCCCCTTCCTCGGGGACGGGTCACATTAATGTGGGCACAACAGCTTTACACGTGTAAGTTCGGGCAGGGAACTGCCTGCGGTTGGAATGTGCCTGAGGAAGGTGACAGAGCTTTTCCCACCGCTTTCCATGAGCTTTTTAGGTCTGTTTTGAGGCCACACACTCAGAGGTGCCTGGGGGAGAAAAATCCAGGCGGGGCGACCATTTGAGAAATAAAACTGTAATAAAACCTGTTAGGTGAAAGCCAGAGCTGTCTGTTACCAAACGAAGGGATTGATACGCCAAACGTTGAGATGTCCAAAAATGTGTACTATGTATTTATTCAGCAGTTGGGTTTTTGTTTGTTGTTTGTTTGGGGGGTTTTTTTTCCACTTATTTTGTTGTGTCTTTCCTCGTGCCGGTTCGGTGATCGGAGTTTTAACGAGCTGTACGAGGGAAACTCGCATTAAAAAACCCTTTCCCGTGTCGGCGGGTTCGGTTCGGTTCCTGAGGTGGAGGGCGGGGTGTGACCGGGGCCGCCTCCGCCATGATGGCCCCGAACTACAGCTCCCGGCGTGCCCCGCGCCCGGCGCGCGCCGCTGACCCGCCCGGTGACGGCGGCGCGGGGGAACATGGCGGCCGCGGGGGAGCGGCGGTGAAGGTGAGCCCCGGGCGGTGCCCGGCCCAGGGCGCGGGGGAGAGCCGCTCCAGGCCGCGACAGTGCTTCGGGGGGAGGTCGCCTCCCGGGCGGCACGGACGGGAACAAAGGCAGAGACAGGGGCGGCAGCGGTGAGGGTGGGACCCGCCGGGAAAGGGTCCTGAGGGGGCGCGAGGGAGGCGCTTCCCGCCCCGTGAGGGCTGAGGGGGAGGCGGCGGTGTCAGGTCGGAGTGTCTGCCCAGAGCGTCTCCTGGGCACCGGGATGGCGGGGGGACAGAGCCCGGAGCATCCTCCGGGCATGGGGACGGCGGAGGGGGCAGAGCCCCGAGCATCCCCTGCACATGGGGATGGCGTGGGGGGCAGAGCCCGGCCCCTCACGGAGCTCCTGTCCCTCATCCCTGGCCCCTCTGCCGCAGGGACGGAGACCGGCTGGACTCGGCGTCGCTGAAGGAGCTGCAGGACGGAGGGGAGGGGACGGAGTCCGGCCAAAGAGAGGGAGAAGGCAGGGAAACTGCTGCCGTTTTGTCTTCAAGAGGGCCTTGAGCTGGCCATGCATGACTGGTGAAAACGTAACTCATCCTGAAAGTAAGTGGAAGATGGGGAGGAGTGATCGCTGTGGGGCTGTTTATTGGAAGGGAGAGGGAAAGGCAGGTTTTTTTAATTTCTGATATATGGGTAGTTTTCATGTGTATAAAGTGGAACAACTTCTTTGTGGAAAAAAAGAAGATTGTTTTTAAAATGTGTATTTATCTTGTTCATGTTAGGATGCTTAGTTGGATCATGGAATCATGATCACAGAATGGTTTGGATTGGAAGGGACCTTAAAGATTATCCAGTTCTACCTCCCTGCCATGGGTAGGGACACCTTCCACTAGCCCAGGTTGCTCCAAGCTCCATCCAACCTGGCCTTGGACACTCCCAGGGATGGGACATCCACAGCTTCTCTGGGCAACCTGTGCCAGGGCCTCCCCACCCTCACAAGGAAGAATTTCTTCCCAATATCCCATCTAACCCTGCCCTCTGGCAGTGTGAAGCCATTCCCCCTTCTCCTATCACTACACACCCTTGGATAGCTGTTGGCACTTGGTGACACTGTTCTTTACTGGATTTTTCCCTGCAGCGCAATGTCCCTGTTGTTCACTCGTTCCAACTCAATAGTTGCAGTGAAGAAGGATAAAAGACACATGGCTGAGGTAAATGCTTCTCCACTTAAACATTTTGTCACTGCAAAGAAGAAAATCAATGGTATCTTTGAACAGTTGGCTGCTTACATCAACGAGAGCTCCTCGTTCCTGGAAGGTAAGCTCAGTTCTGGAACTACGAGTGTGTGACAGTGCTTTGCCCACAAACAGTGCTCCAAAACAGACACACCAAACCTCCTCATTCAGTTTAATAGCGCTGCTAGACCTGTGCTTATTTATACATGTGTGTCTTGTTTATGTATTCATGTTTATAAGAAAAACAGAAAATTATTTTGTTGAATTTGTTCAGGTGTTCAGCTTCATATTTTGAAGATGAGAATTTCATGCATGTTAGGAAACTGAGCTAGTTAGGGAGCTATGTATGATTTTTATGTTGTTTGGGAGATTTTTAATTAATTACACAACCCCTTTGGGTTTTTTTTGTCTATAATCCTTTCAGTGTTCTTGGCTGGACACATCACTGTTAGTGACATGTAACATATGCCAGTAATTGGCTTTAACAGCTTAAGGCACAGACAGATTTTTTTTTTTTAAGGGTGCTGGAGTGTTTGCAGTGTGGGCTGTTCTGTTTAGGGCAGTCCCAAGGACGGGGATGGTTTTTAGGTACACAAAAGGGACCAGCTGATAAATGCTGTTGCAGAATTGCCTCAGGGTGTCATTGCCTGTGTGGAGATCGCCCACGCGGGCTGTGGGACAGATAAATGTTCAGTGCTGTGTGTTACCATCACAGAGAGGGGTGGCATCCAGCACTGACCCAGATGGCTCCTGGAATTCAGAGACATGATCTGTTTTGATTTTAGAAACACACAAGAATGGAGAACTTGATCCTGTCACCACAGAAGAGCAGGTACTGGAAGTCAAAGGCTACCTGTCAAAAGTCAGTGGTATTAGTGAAGTGTTGGCAAGACGACATATGAAAGTTGCTTTTTTTGGGAGGTGAGTCACGTGGGTGTGTGTTGCCTACGCTCCCCACTCAGTGAAGCATTTGAGGATTGAAGCCAGTAGAGAATATTTATAGAAACACTAGTGCTTTAGCTTCTGCATGTCCCTGGCACTAGTGCTTTGTAAATTGGAAAGAAATATTGTATCATGTCATTCTTCAATTTGAAGAATTCTTACAATAAGAGACTAGCAAAGTCTTTTTGCAGGTTGCCTCTGGCACCTGAGTTGTGAATGGCTCTGGTACAGCTGGGCTTTAGAGAACTTGCTTTCTGTAAAATCTGGCTCTCGGAACCCTGCTACACCATTCTTAATCTGACTGCAGGACAAGCAATGGGAAGAGCACTGTGATAAATGCCATGCTGTGGGACAAAGTCCTTCCTTCAGGAATTGGGCACACCACCAATTGCTTCCTGCGTGTAGAAGGGACAGATGGACATGATGCTTTCCTGCTGACTGAAGGCTCAGAGGAAAAGAAGAGTGTTAAGGTATAATTTCCTTAAGCATAAAGGCTCTTCAGAAATGGCAGAAAAGGGAAGGAACAAGAAAATTAAAGTGCTGTGAACAAATTTCACAATTAAGGATTTTAATCGTTAAAGGAATAGAGATGAAGAATGAGTCTTTTTAGATGTAGGAAGGGAGAAATGAAGCAAGTCACAGGATGGAACTTGTTCATTTTGTGAAAAAGATGATATGTTGTATTTGTCGGTGACAGCAGGGAGCAATGACTCAGGAAGTTCTGAGCTTTGTGTGACTGACAGAATCACAGACTTCCTGATAATTCCTCAGTAGCTTTTCCTGACAGAAAAAATCTCTCATAAACTCTCATTAGTGGTTGTCTTTTGACTAAGACACTCAAAAAGGTTTTATATGGAAAACCTCCCTGGGAGAAAGTAATTTGGAGTTGGGTTTTATCTTAAATTGTCGGTGCACAGCTCTGAAGGGGAAAGAATTGTGTTAGTGGGTCTTGGCACCCAGGAAATGTTATTTCCATCTTTTCATAGACAGTAAACCAGCTGGCTCATGCCCTTCATCAGGATGAACATCTGAATGCTGGCAGCCTGGTCAGTGTAATGTGGCCCAATTCCAAATGTTCTCTCTTAAAGGACGACCTGGTGCTGATGGACAGGTGAGAAATAGTTTTCTTTCCTTTCCTGCTTATCACAGACTAATTACGGAAATGTTTTCAAATACCTGTTTAACAAACATCAAAGGGATTGACCTTGTTCCAATCTGTGACAGTGACCAAAGTCCTTTGCTGCAGTTGGCCAGTCAGATTTTCTTGTCAGTACTTCCTTGGAATCTGTACTCTTGTCACCTCAGGACAGTGTAGCTCAAACGTGGGAAATTAATGCCCTGAAAAGCTGAAACACATCTCTTACTAACTTTTGTAATTCTGGTTTTGCTGTTTCCACAGCACAGTAATGTCTCATTTCTCTTTATTGCTAGCCCTGGCATTGATGTAACCACAGAGCTGGACAGCTGGATTGACAAATTCTGTCTCGATGCTGACGTGTTTGTCCTGGTGGCAAATTCTGAATCAACGTTGATGCAAACTGTATGTGCAAGTCCACTTCAGGGAATTTGGCTGAGGGTTAAAAATACTTGACATATTAATCTGAAGAGGTTTTGTTTCATTTTCCTTAGGAGAAGCAGTTCTTTCACAAGGTGAATGAACGCCTGTCTCGGCCCAATATATTTATTTTAAATAACCGCTGGGATGCATCTGCCTCTGAACCAGAATACATGGAAGAGGTTTGTGATGTGGTTAAACTTATTCTCTTTTCATGGATATTATGGAGTCTTTTGACTCTGGTCTTTGCAGGTACAATCAGTGTTGTGTGTGATTGTTTTACAGTTTTTTTATCCCCTTAGTGTGGAGACTAGGGGGAGCACAGACTAATGATCAGGACATGACTCTGGAAATTTCTGAGCACGACTCTCACAGGGGCCTTTTGAAGTTAAATCACTTAGACAACCTCTGGAAAATTCCATAGAATAGGAAAGGTTTTTTCCTTGCTCTTTTATGTTGGCAGCTTAGACCAGCAGAGGGCATGTGGGTGCTTGGCCTAACCTTTAGGGGGTGGATGAAGCAGATTTAACTGGCTGTGTTGTTTGTCCTGTTGGGCCCTCAGGTGCGCCGGCAGCACATGGAGCGCTGTACCAGCTTCCTGGTGGATGAGCTGGGAGTGGTGGATCGAGCCCAGGCAGGGGATCGCATTTTCTTTGTGTCTGCAAAGGAAGTGCTGAATGCCAGGATTCAGAAGGCTCAAGGGATGCCAGAGGGAGGTAAGGAAAGCTAGCAGAAATTTTGCGTTGACTTGAAGAAAATAGAGAATATCTTGTTCCAAAGAATGAATTAAGTTGGGGCCAAATTAATAATAGAGCAATCGAAGAGGCGACTTAGCAGCACTTTTGCATTGGCTTCAGTGTTAAAGCAGGAGCATTTCTTGATGTCCAACACCTGACTGCTTTTGCAAAACTGAAGTGGTTGTTCTGTGCTTTCCTTCTCTCAGGTGGAGCATTGGCAGATGGATTTCAAGTAAGAATGCTTGAGTTTCAGAACTTCGAGAGAAGGTTCGAGGTGAGCATTATGTTGTGCTGGTTAGATCTAAAAGACTGGGGGCTGGTGGGGACACACTTTGGAAACAGATCAAATGGGAAGGAGAAGTTGTGTCAGTGTGCTGCTGATCTTGGGCTGCCTTTTGTCTACAGGAATGTATCTCCCAGTCAGCAGTAAAAACAAAATTTGAGCAGCACACGGTGAGAGCGAAGCAGATTGCAGAGGATGTTCGGCTCATCATGGACTCTGTGCATGTTGCTGCCCAGGAACAACGGTGAGGAGAGCTGAGGCTTGGTGCTTCCATAACTAAAGTATTCTGGGAGTCATTTAAGGGAACCATGAGCATTTGAAATGCAAAGCAGAACGTAGCTGTTTGGGAGTGGGAAGGACATGTACTGGTGAACTGGGAAAGTGTTGGGAAGAGGACCTTTTATCCTGTGCTGTATAATGTATTGCAGATACTGACATGTTGTGTTACTGGGTGGGAGAATCTGTCTTAGTGCTGAAATTCAAATATATTTATAGATCAAAAATGCATTTCTCTGACACTTTGATGGACAGGGTTGTTTTTTCACCAGAGTTTACTGTCTGGAAATGCGAGAGGAACGACAGGATCGTTTAGGTTTTATTGACAAACAGCTGGAGCTCCTGACTCAAGACTACAAGAGGAAAATCAAACAGATCACAGAAGAAGTGGAGAGGCAGGTAAGGAGGAGTGGCTGTGGAAAACTAGATTGTCTGAAACAGCATGGTGGGGAGAATACACAGTGCTGACAAAGCTTTGAAGTACTAAAAATGTGGGAGTTACAGGTGGGAAGAGAAGAAATGCTTTCACAAGCTCTGTTTTCTGTCCTGTGCTGTCTCTCTAGGTGTCAAACGCCATGGCAGAAGAAATCAGACGGCTCTCAGTGTTGGTAGATGAATACCAGGCAGACTTCCATCCATCTCAAGTAGTTCTTAAAGTGTACAAGACCGTAAGTGATGTTTGCTTCTTACCAGTTGCTTAAGCAACTTAAGAGGCCTTTTTTAGCTCTGAGTCAGTAATTATGCCAGCTCATTGGGATGGTTAACATCCTTCCAACTAGGATATGAGCTAAGGCTTTAGTTTTTTAATAATCTCAGTGATGAATTGATACACATATGATGTATCACATTATATAGATCAAACAGAACTTTTCCTAGACTAAAGAGTGCACATGAGATTTCTTTGATTTGCCTTTTCCTCTTCACTGAAAAAGGGAGGGAAGAACGAAATTAATATTAGAACAGTGGGCAGACAGAACGTGTGCTCCTGTTCTGGGAGGGTTTTTTTTACCAGCAAGCTCTAGCACCTGCAGCCTGCATCTTACCTATGTTTATTCTAATCTTAATAACCCTTTCTTTGTCAGGAGCTGCATAAGCACATCGAGGAAGGCCTGGGCCGTAACATGTCAGAGCGCTGCTCCAACGCAATCACAGCTTCCCTGCAGACAATGCAGCAAGAAATGATAGGTCAGTTCCACTGGCAATATTCCCCTTTCTCTTCCCTTGAATTGACATGGAAAATAACTGGGCCGGTGTTCTGGGTTCCTTGTTAATCTGATGGCTGGTGTCGGCTGGTATCATCTTAGTTTCCATCTTGATTAATACTGTTGTGTAGAGGACTAGTTCTGGGCCTGAACTGGTGCAGTGATTTGCTATTGAATATGTACAGTCAGCATAATCCTCGTGGCAGAGAGGAATCTTGGCTTTGGAAACTTGATTCTCAGATCAAATCCTAATGAAACAGGAATGACTTGTAACTAGGTGCCTGTCTCAGTATGGGATTTCATGGGAGTATGGTGCCTAAAGACTTATAACTGCTTTCAGATTCTGTTTGTCAAGGTATTGGTAATCTGTAAGCTTCACCAGCTACCTGTAAGGATTTTGGAGGGTCCATGGAAAGATTTCCTTCTGAGTTGATCTGAAGAACCTAGAATAGTAATTCAACACTAGCAACATGCTTGGCTTATGAAATTTAACATACTAAGGAAACTAGCTGTGGAGGATGGAAGAAGCCATAACCACCCTGATTGCAGAATACAAGTCCAGTGAATTCTTGTGAACTCGACAGCCCTTTTTTCCATGTTTTTCTTTCCTGTCTGTGCAGATGGTTTAAAACCCCTCCTCCCAGTCTCCCTGCGGGGCCAGATAGACATGTTAATTCCCCGACAGTGCTTCATGCTCAGCTATGATCTGAACTGTGACAAGCTTTGTGCTGACTTCCAAGAGGACATAGAATTCCATTTCTCTCTTGGATGGACGATGCTGGTGAACAGGTTTTTGGGACCAAAGAATGGTCGTCGGGCCTTGATGGGCTATAATGACCAGGTAAGAGACCTTGTTGAGTATTGGGGTAGATGTGATTTCTGTTATTTCAGTGGCTGATGAGGTTGTTTGGGGGGGGGAGGGAGAAGAACAGTGGCTTGCCTTCTCTTATCTGTCCTTTGGTTTTGTTTTGTCCCTGCTTTTCCAATTAGGTTCAACGCCCTTTAACACCAGCAAATCCCAGTCTGCCTCCTTTGCCTCAGGGCTCTATGACCCAGGAAGAGCTCATGGTGTCCATGGTGACTGGCCTGGCCTCATTAACCTCCCGGACTTCCATGGGGATCATCGTGGTTGGTGGTGTGGTACGTTGGCCTTCTGGGCAGCATTTATATAACTGAAGTTGGAGCACTGACTTGAACAGCACTTGCACTGCTGAATCCTGTAGATAATTGCTATTCACAGATAGGGAAATACTTTCTCCTTTGCTCTTCCGTTGGAGTATAGATATTAAGCTGATTTTGCAATGCTCTGTGCACCACTGTTCGGAGTCAGCATCAAGCTGAGATGATGATTGTGTAATTTGTTTTTCCTTGTGCTTTTTTAGGTCTGGAAGGCCGTGGGTTGGAGACTGATTGCTCTCTCTTTTGGCCTTTATGGGCTCCTTTATGTCTATGAGCGCCTCACCTGGACCACAAAAGCAAAGGAGAGAGCTTTCAAGAGGCAGTTTGTGGAGTATGCTGGGGAGAAACTGCAGCTCATTGTCAGCTACACAGGCTCCAATTGCAGCCACCAAGTCCAACAGTGAGTTGCCTATATTCAGATAAAAACCTTAAGTTATTTGGGGTTTTTTTATGCTGTTCCTCGTTCAAACAAGTCTTCATTCTGAATTCCACATTTAAAAATGTGTAACGACACGTGTTTTAAAATAATACTGCTCCTTTTTTTAAACTAGTAGTGGTTGAGTGCTGTTAAGCATTGAGCTTAATGTATTTCTGTGTCTCAAATCAAGATGCCTTTACATATTCTTGTGCAGAAGTGGTAGGGTGAAGATCTGAGCCAGCACCATCAGCACTATACATCAAAGGGATTTAGTCCTTGACTTTGCTGCTTGATCTTACTTTCTGTCACACCCAACTCTTCTTGTTTCATAGGGAGCTTGCTGGAACGTTTGCTCATTTGTGTCAGCAAGTGGATGTCACACGGGAGAACCTTGAGCAGGAAATTTCTGCCATGAATAAAAAAATCGAAGTTCTGGATTCACTGCAGAGCAAAGCAAAACTGCTCAGGTGAGATTTGGTTATTCCATATGATTGTTTTTCCTGTGATTGCCCTGGGATGTTCAGATGAGCTGTAGTTTTGAGTTCACTCTGTCTTTGTCACAGTGTTTGATGTGCAGACCTTTCCCTACCAACTCGTGTTCTTTCTCTTGGTACTTTCCCATGGACAGTCATATAAAGCTTCTGCTTCACAAAATATCTTTTCCTTCCTCTTTTTGATTTGTTTGGAATTACAGTTCCTTTCCATTTATCAAAACATACAGTCCTCTACTCCTCAAACGCCTTCAGCTGTTACAAAATCATGCAAATAAGTCTCACCCTCACCTTTGTACACAATTGTGTGCTGATTTCTTTACACTGCAAAGGCTGTCAGGAAGACTTTTTCAAACATTCCTTGCTTACTCAGTAAGATTGATGTGAAGTTGTGTCCAAGATCTCAGTTTGAACTTCAAAGCCTAGGCATTGTTAGCAGGCAAGCACTCCTGACCTGAGGAACGGCAACAGCATTTTGGAGTGGATCTCTGGCACTCCATGCCTTGCTGGGTACTCATTTCAGTGGCACTTCTTTCTGACTGGCTTAAGAGCTGTTTCCTTCACCTAACAAAGACTTTCTGTCCTTGCAGGAACAAAGCAGGTTGGCTGGACAGCGAACTCAACATGTTCACACATCAGTACCTGCAGCAAAGCAGATAGTGTGGGAAGGAGAGAAAAAAAAGTTTCCCTTCAGTGCTCTCTTAATTACTGCAGAGAACGTGGTGGGTGATGGAATTCCCTAAAGGGAATGAGCAAGAGCCTATTGCTATGTTTCCAGTTGCTGTGTGAACAATAGGATTCTGCTTCCCTGTTCTGTGTCCCACCTCTAAACACTAGCTGTTAATAACTCTTCTTTTTCCTTCCTGTGAGACCAGGCTACTTCAGGAGGAATGTGTGCTTCATACATTTACAGGGGGCTTTTACTGCACTTCATTTTGCTTTAAACAAATTTAAAGCAAACAAGAAAAATGTTTATCAGGTTTAAAAGCTATTCTGACACCTCTTTATGGAGTCATTTGTTTTACTACATAAAGACAGAGCTTTTGAGTTCCAAGCCCAGGTGGGGGTGTGAGTGACAAGCAGCTGTTTGTCTAAACACAGGTCCCATGCACACAGATGTGGTGGTGGTTTCACAATGCATTTATAGCCCACACAGGCCTGTCTCCTGGGTTAATATTCTGTTATTCTAGAACCTGACACAGAATCCCAATGTCCCTTCATAGAAAGGTTTATTGCTGTCAGTATGCTTAAACCTCTGAACAAAACCCAGTCCTCTTCCAGAGAAAGAGGGATTAAGATTTTGCTTTGGTAAGCTTAGTGGCTTTGGAGTTAGTTTCTTCCTCTTAAGAGCTCTTTAATAACAGTCTGGCCCATTTCCTGTCACAGACAAGTAGTTTGCAAAGACAGAACTAGTTCCTGTGAAGAAGGTAGTGCCGATAATTTGGCAGCTTGTTGAGGAAGAAAACTAGGAAGGAAAAGCCAGTTGACAGAATGTAACGAACTGCCTTACGAGCTAAGTCAATGAATGTGGGTTTTCTTTGGAAATGCACAGCTGTGTTTCTGGAAGCAGGCCTTTGGAATTCCATTACCACTCTCTGGCCACAAGAACAGCATGTGGATTACACGCTGTAAGAGATTTTGCTTCGTGCAGAGTTCCCACAGGATGTGGCGGTCCGGGCAGCGATAGGATTTGATGATGTTTCTCTTCTGTTAAAAGTATGAGAACAAGCTGGCAGGTACAGCTCCTCGGGGGTGGGGGGAGTTGTGGCCCTCGTAGTTCATGCCAGGGCAAGAATGGGTTAATGCAACTTTTTTTTTTTTTTTCCCCCAAGGCATTCTTTATTTGCAAAGAGATGAAATGAATTTTTGAGTTTTGCCCTGAAGCAGTTATGAATTTGGAATATAAGATTTGGGAACTGTAAGGATTTGAGTCTCTTCCTGTTGAAATTGATAGAGAAGAAATTCTCACTGATTTTAGGAGTAGTAGGATATGTTTCCTCTGTTGTTTGGAAAGTTTCTTTTCCTCTTTGTGGGTCAGTATTTTGCCATGTGTTGGGTATAACCTTTCTGTTGCCCACAAAATGCCTGAGGAGTCCAGAATCGGATCCTGTAGTTCTAGGGTTAGTGACAACCTAAATCTGTTCAGCATCACACACATAGAATATGGACTGCATTTAGAACTACTGAGCAGTGGGGTGTTCTTATTGACAATGAGACTTTTCCCTTGAAAATGGCCTTAGGATTTCTCATTCCTGCTCAGGTGTGCCTGTGACAAGTCCCCTGTTTCTTGTGTCATGGAAGGTCCAGAAAGAAGCTGCCTGATACTTGAGGGAGTAAAAATAGTGAAATGTCAGTAAGTACATCTTAGGTAAGGCTGTTCTGAGATTTGCAGTAAGACTTGAAGTACCTTGATTGTGTTGGAGCTGGTGGTGAGACTCTTATGTGTCCAGAATGCAGAAAGAAAACAAACCTCTCCCTTCCAGTAGACAGCCTCGACTCCAGCTCAAACTGAAAAACTGTTTTTATCAGAAGGCTTCATTGGCCTTGGCTGGGTTCCTCAGGTAGCCACCAGGACATAAATATAGCTTGGATCAGATCTGAAAACGAGCGAGAAAGAAATCTGAGTCCTTGCCTCTGGAAGTCTGTGCTCTGGGCATGTGGTGAAGTATACTGGAGTAAGTGGATCATCCCTTACTCTGCTGGAGGTATTATTTGAATTAATTTGGATCTCTGGTCTCTCAAGCTATCACATACACAGTTATAAGCTATGTACTCTTCTGTTGAGTTAAAACATTAAGCACATCCCTCACACACCAGGAAATTGTCAGTGCCAGGTCGAGGCAGAGGGTGATGTACTATTGCTCAGCAGCTCATGACTACTTGAAATGCTGACCTTGCTTTTGAAGACCTGTCAGCATCTCTTCAGCAGGCCTTTAGGGGAAATCTGATAAATGAGCTTATCTTTAAGCCAGTGTCTTATCTGTAAAGGGAAAAGAGATTGATGGGTTCTTGGAACCTGGAGTCTTGGTGCTGTGTGTGCCTCTGATGCTGCTCAGCTTTGGGTGTTGTGTTCTCACTGCACAGCTGACACAACCTGCAGAACGGGGGAAAGAACCACTTGGAGTTTTTCAGAAGCAAAACTGCTAACAGGGGAGAGAAGAATTTTTAATATGTGTGTAACCCTTGTCCCTAGAAGCCTGAATGATAGAGAATCAAACTTTTAACAGACAGGCCTATGAGCTGGATTCCTCTGAAACACATGAACAGCTGCACTTCTTTAATTCAGAGTGGTGGAGGAATGAACACTATCAGGAGGAGGCTGTTCTCTTCTGATTTAATAAGGAAGGCTAAACTAATCTGTAAAACAGGTAATTCCAAAAACAGTCTCCCCCAAAACTCCCATTAAAGAAGGTCAGCTAAATGCACTTTTATCTTATTGCTGCTACATTTCCCGTTGCGTTACGTTGATGGAGCTCTTCAAAATACTCTTACCAGCGAGTTTATTCTCTGCTGTATTTAAGGTGATAAATTTGCATGAATTAGTCCTGTAACAGTGCTGTAAACAATGGAAACCAAAATAAAAATGAATTGGAAAAAACAGTTCTCCTGACGTGTCCTGAGTGTTGTGACACAAAGTCTTCCAGTGTAAGTACATCTATTTCAGGGGTGTTCCGTGTGGTACTGAGGTGCATGTTTGACACCAGTGACCACCTTCTGTGCTCTTACTTCAAAAGTTAACAAGGAGACTGATTGTAAGGTTAGAAAACCCTTCTTGAAGAATTATGGGGAGGAGATTAGAGCTTATCTTGCTTAAGAAAGCTTTCCTGCCTAGAAGAGGCATCTTTCCCCAGAGACAGTTTTAGATGTTTTCTGCTCTTGCATTCCTGAGAAAGACTCCCTGGCATGAGAAAAAGATGAGTCCTGCACACATGACAAAGGCCCCCCACAGAGGGAGGGGCAGAAATTGTAAAAGCCCTGAGGAGGGCGTTTGAAGTGCCATTAGGATTAATGTTCTCCTAAGTCCAGTGTTCTCAACTTTGGAAATAAATTTTCCTACAATCCTTCCACTGCCTTTCACAGAATCACAGAATCAGGGAGGTTGGAAAACACCTCTGAGATCATCAAGCCCAACCTTTGACCCAACACCACTTTGCCTACTAGCCCATGGCCCTCAGTGCCACATCCAGTCTCTCCTTAAACACCTCCAGGGACGGTGACTCCACCACCTCCCTGGGCAGCCCATTCCAGTGTCTCATCACTGTCTCTGGAAAGAATTTCCTCTTGATGTCCAACCTAAACCTCCCCTGGCGCAGCTTAAGGCTGTGCCTTCTTATCCTGCTGCTGGTTCCCTGGGAGAATCCTGGGAGAAGAGCCTCCTTCCCGTCAGGGAATTGTAGAGAGCAATGAGGTCTCCCCTGAGCCCTCGGCGGCAGCTGCGTGTGATCCTCACACCGACGACACTGAAAGTTTTAGTCGCATTAAAACTGTCGGTATCGAACCAACGATTTCTTGAGGATACCGGAGGAAGCAACGGCCGGCGAATGTATCGCTCAGTGCCTCCGGCTCTCCCGCGTTACGAGGGGCGGCCTCCGCCGCGGGCCCGGGCGGGCGGTGCCGGCCCCGCGCATGCCGGGAGAGCCCGGGGCGGGCCCGGAACGGGGAATCCCGGCGGCTGCCGCGGCACCGGCACGGCGGGGGAGCCCCCGGAGCCCCCGGGGCCCGGAGCGGCGGGGACGGCCCAGGTGGGACGGGGAACGCGGCGGGACGGGCGGGGGGAGGAGGGAGGGTTCGCCGCTGCCAGCCCGGCCTCTGGAAGAGGGAGGGGAATTTTGCGATGCTCGGGGCTCCCTCCCCTTCCTCGTGGGCGCGGGGGAGCCGAACCAGCGCCCCGGAACAGCCGCGGGGCCGGACAACTCCCGCGCAGGAAGCTCGTCCTCGGTTCCCGAGACAACCGCCGCTGATCTTTAACTGCGGGGAGCGAAGCTCCTCCTCGCAGAGGATTCAGGCTAGAGCAGGTTTTCATAAACTTGAGCTTCTTGTGGGTTGTGCCAAGAGTGGACCTCATCTGGTAAAACCCTTCCAGAAAGTCCCTTGACCGATGTTGTTTTCGGAGTGTTTGCTCTCTGGTGAGCAGTGGTGAGAGGGTGCTCATCAGAGCTGTCAGCTTTGTCCTGTGGAGGCTGCGAGAACCACTGGTTCTTGTCAAGTTTTCTCAAATTTAGTATCGCCTCAACAGCGATATTTCTATTTTCTGTCCCGTACCGCACCTCTCACTTATTTCCTGTAGCAAAAAGATATGTTGTAGTTTGTTAGCGCTGCTCTCCGCTCCTCCTAGTGCCCTTGTACCACATTTGATTCTCCGTGTCCGGTTGCCAAGGGAGCAAACACAAAAACAAATAAGATGAGCTTTGGAGAAGAGTTTAGGGATCTTTCCGAATGAAATGTCCTAGAAAACCATATAGTTTTATCGAGAACATAATTTATCAATCTGATCAAAAGCAACGTGGGAGTTTGGGTTTAGGATTTGCTTCTGCTTTATTTAAAAATCCGCTTTTTGCAAATTTAGAGGAGCTTGTGATGTTGTGAAGATGTTCAACAGTGTGACAGCTTTCCAGTCAAACTAGACTTTATTTATCTATTAACTCCTTTTCACCCCCTTGTGGGACTTAAGGTAATTAATTTATGGGATTGGAATTGCCCAAGACCTTGTCCTGAGTCATAATTGAGCCTTTTGGAGCCTTCCTGCCTGGGGGATATGGAGGACAGTTTTGACTCATATTGCTTTTGGATGTAGCAAATGCTACATGTTGGTTAGTCATATCTTGAACTTATGAACATCCTGGGTTTATCAAAATACAAATTTCAATGTTCAAAAGAACATTAAAGCAGAATTGCATAAGAATATCCTAATTAACAGCCTCTGAACCAGATGTGTCTTATTTAGCTTTTTGATGTGACTTTTTCATGTGTGCTGTTTCCTCTGTCAGAGTTTCTTGTCTCTCTTCAGTCAGCTCCCAGTTTCTGAGTGCAAAATACTTGATGGTCCATCCGAGGGGAGAGAAGCTTGAGGTGGTGCTGGTTCTTAGCATAAGGAGTTTGGCTGATTTCTCAGGAGAAGGGATCAACACTCCAACATTTCAACAGCTGTAAGTGGGTTTTAGGAAAAATCCCCTGAAGGTGGTTTCTCCCGGGTCTGCTTCTTCACTTAATTCTTCCATTTGTGTGGTTCCCCCTTCCTCTGGCTTTACAGGAAAAGGGTTGTCTAGGATGGACTTAGAGCTTCTGAAGAGGCTGCGTCAGGCCAACCAGGACCTTCTACAAAGGCTCACAACAAAGCAGGAGGAGATCAGGAAAAGAGTTCCCAGCAAGCCACTCCTTCCAGCATCTGTTCTTCACCACAGAGCTGCTGAGGGATCTGTCCCCTGGCCCAGGAGAGGGGTATGTGTGGTGTCTGTGCTAGAAATTCTGGGAAGCAAATGGGCCTTGTGGGACAGCAGCTCTGCCTGTGGTGTGGGAAAGGAGTCATATGGACATGGAGGAGCTGGTAGAAACTGGAATGTGGAATAGGGAGTCTGCTAGAAAAGTAGCTGCTCTTTGGTTATTGTTTATCCTGTGGTCTCAGTCTGTTCTCCTTGCAAATAATTCAGTTCCTGCCTAAGACATGCAGGTTTCTTCATCTAAAATAGGAATGAACATTGTGGAACGAAATCCTTTTGTTTCTTCTAAGCACAAGGGCTGAAAGTTTCGTGGTTCCTCAGACTGGGAAAAGCTGCATTTAGCTGGAAGTGGATCTCTTTCTTCCCCAAATAAAAAGGTCTCACAATATCCCTCAGGAATTTAAAGGGGTGAGCAGACTGGAACGAGAGGTTAATTTTTCACTTAGTGAGTGAAATGTCCTGATGAAAGGTATTTGTAATGTGACTGATGCCATGTGTTGTGAGGGTCTCTGTCCTTACAGAAGGAGAATCAGGTGGATGCTGACCCTGGAGTGGTGGTGTCTGTGGAACCCAGAGCACGCACAGCCAGAGCAGCCCTCAGTTCACCTCTGAAACACAGCAGCAGGGACAGAGAGCTACAGCAGCAACAAGCAAAGGCACAGGAAGCAACAGGTTTGGATTCCAGCTATCCTGGGAAAGAGAAGAGTGTTATTCCAGTGTCTGCAATCATTCCATGTGGCAGAGAAGCCTCCAGAGTGGATGGGGATGGCCATGCTCAAGGAAGTCCAGAGAAGGAATCCTTCCTCCTGGGACTTGGAGAGAACAGAAAACAGTCTGCTCTGCTCCATGGTTTCCATGAGAAGAATCATCCAGACCCATCACTGAGCAGAGTGCAAAATGAAGAGCCCAGTGAGCAGCATGTGGTCAGCAGAGAGCCCACGATGCCTAAATCAGTCCTGGTGACATCCCGGGCCAAAGAGTTGAAGGTAAATGTCAAACCAGTGCTTTGCTTGTTTTCCTGAGTCAACAGAAGGATGGGGAAGAAGGGCCAGGAGAACATGACTTGCCCCGTTCCCACTGTGTAAATGGGAAGTTGGGGCTGGAACTGTTCCTGGGTGTAGCAGCCAGGGGCTGTTGGCAGTTTGTTCAGGCCCTGCTTTCCTCAGCCAGTGAACTGAAGGCCAGAAAACTGTCACACTTGACTGTGAGACTGCCTGTGTTTGCATGTGTGATCCATGTGCTGAGGGAGAACAGCCAGGGGCAGTGCTGCTGCTCCAGAGTTTGTTCCCCCGGGTGTGAAGGGCAGGCTCTGCCCCTGATCATCCTCCAGGGCAGCACAGGTTGCCTAATCTTTGGGGATGTGCATTGAGGGACCTCAGTATTTTGTTTAAAGCTCTGAAAAATCCTGCCTTAGACCTTGGCAAGTCCCCTCTTTCTGTTGTATTTATTGAGAAGGCAAAGGGCTGTTGAGCTAATCACTGGTAGAGGCACAGATAGAATCCAGCCTCAAAGTCACAGCTGTCCCATTTGAGCAGTTGCCAGTTGTTTCCTCAGCTGTACCTCTGAATGTCCTACTGAATGACTAAGAAGTCTTTATGAATTGTTTTCTTCCCAGAAGAAAGCTCATCATGTGACTTTTCAGCCTGAGCCTGAAGAAGATGCCACACCAGTGGGCAGCTGGTCTGCCCGTCCTTTCCTGGGCTATGACTGGATTGCAGGTGAATCCTAACCCTGAAGCAAAGCTCTCAGCAGGATGGGGTGGTATGAAGAGTTAAAACACAGTTTATGACCCCTTTAAGTTGAGGAGTGGTGGGACTGCTGTCCTCGAGTCCATGCAGAAAGTCTCAGGAGAGGGGCTGCAGCTCTGTCAGAGGCTGTTTCCTGTCCAGACATGACCTGTGCTTCCCTGGAATGGTGAAGTGGCAGTGGTATGGGAATCCAGGCAGCAAATGGCAAAGCCTTGTGGGGTCAGGGAGGATACCAAATAACTGGAATGAAATAAGGAAGCCAAACCACACAGTTAATTTGTGGTTTGACATCATGCCTTGGTCTTCTCATTACCATTATTTTGTTCTGACTGTTTTTTGTGAGGCTGGCTTTGGTGCTTTCCAAAATGTGATAAACCCGTGAACTTTCCTCTCTCCTTGGCCTTCTCAGGGCTCCTTGATACAAAGTCTTCAGTAACAGAAAAATCTGAGCAATACTTTGCTGAGCTGCAGCAGTTCCGACAGGCCAACAGAGAAGCTTGTATTGATGAGCAGGACCTGGAGTAAGTGGGGATGGGGAAGGGCTGGAGCAGCAATGCAGTAATGAGAGCCATGGTCTGATTGGAGTGGGACATTGTAAGGGTGGCTTTGAGGGCCTTTATTTACCTCCCAGGCATAAATGTGTGCTTGGAAAAGGCTGGGCTGCTCAGAGGACCCTCCCCTCTCTCACCAGCTGACCTCTCTGTGTGTTTCTTTAGGCCCAAGGCTCTGGATTGCACAGTTCCTGAACAAGAACCAGATTTGATAACCAGTTCCCATAAGTGTAAGATCACATTTCTTCCTACTCCAATTTCTGTGAAAAAACAACTGTGCAGTCTTTGTCATCCTGAGACAGCAGCACATCATGCAAGACAAGGAAGAATGTTATTTTCAGCTACAGCTCTTCAACCAGATTCAACTTCCTACTCCAAAGGCACTTGAGTCTTCTCTCAATCACTGCCATGTTAATCTGTCAGGGTTTCTCATAGTAGGCTAATGTTCTGTTTTTAGGTTGAGGTTGAAGTTTTGGTTTTGCTTTTTAGGAACTTACTTGGGAACAGGAAATGTAAAAGATATTTGAGGAAAGGCAGCTCTTCTTATAGAATGCAGGTGTGGCACTGTGGTAGAACACAGCTTTGTTGGCTGGTTTGAGAAACCTTCTGACAAACAAGGAATGTGAAGTTTGGTGGTTTGTTGTTCTGTGCAGGTTTTTACTGTTACCGGTTAAACCAGCGCCTGTTCCCTGTCCCTGTGGATCCAGAATCTGCCTGCCCTGTGTGTAAGATCCCACGTGCCCACCGGCCCCCAGGGACACTGGAAGAGCCAGCCCATGTCAGGTAAATAGGAGTTACTGCCTTGTAACATGTAGAACTCAAGGAAACAATAGGGAAGAAAAAGCTGATCAGGTGAAGGAGAAAACAGCATCACAACAGCTCTGTAGGAGGTTGCTGTTCTCAAGGCAGAGATACATCTTGCTTAAAAATTCCTCACTGATCTTTTCCATGAGCACAAACAGTTTTGAAGTCAATGAGAAATGCCTGTTTAAACCAAATTTGGTTCAGAATCTGAACGCGAAGTGTCTAATGCCCTGATCCAAAACTGTTTTGCTTGGTTCACTTTGGGATTAGACCCTTGGATTCTGAGTGGGGAAGGCAGATTTCCTCTGCCTTGTCAGAGGTGCAGGCACTTACTTCCCTTGTGTGGTTGCAGGGTCAGCATTCCCAGGAATACCCTTTTGCCTGCCCACAAGTACAAAGCCCATCGCAGGAGGAGCTTTGAGCCAGCAGACGATCTGGCCTTACCCTCGGTGAGTTGCTGTTCTTGCTGGTGGCACAGCCCAGGCTGGGCACTGCTTTAAGAGGGAAAGAAAATCTGTGACTCATTGCCCTGGCAGGGCTTCCACTACAATTTCTGACCTGTGTCACTGAGGCAGCAAACCCATTGGTGTGTTCTGAGTTGGTGCCTTTGTGGAAGTGGCACAGGGTGTGTGACATATTTCCAGTGCTTTACACTGCATGAAGGCAAAGTACCACGTGGAGCTGTGTCCTTCTGGGGCAGATTTGACTGGCTCAACGTGGTGATCCACACCTAGGAGTGCCTGTGTTTCCTTCCACAGGTGTCAGGGAGTCTGGAAGGAGAGCATCCATGAAGCATACACAGTGTAATCGGTAGTGACAAGGGGTGGATTTCAAACTGTTATTGTAGAGCTGGTCCTGTATTCCAGCCAGTAACCAGTGCTAGGCAGTATTGCTAATCTGACCCTGGCCTAAAGACTTCCAGGGAAGAGGTGGGAGGAAACTTAGTTTTGAGGTTTAGGGAACTGGATGAGTCAGTTGAGACAGGTTCAGAGAGGTCGGGTGCTTGAGTTCACAAAGCAGGAGATCAGCTTAGAAGTAACCAGCCAGTGAAAGGTGGAAGAGGAGAGGGACAGTTTTGCTTCATTAGAGATTTCATCATTTTCCTGTTAGTCATATAAGACTCCTCAAAAATTAATTAATTATTTTAACAATTGCCAAAGCTTCCCTGTGCAGAAATTATTATTTAGAACTATGTTTAGGCCACAATAGATACAAAAGGGTAGAGCATTTCCATCTCTTTTCACAGCACTGCCTGGCTGGCTGGGAAAACATCATCCCCCCAAGCAACCCCAGGCTCAGCAGTTTGGATCTGAGAGCTTCCCTGGAAGAGAGGCCTTCTCCCCATCCTCACCTGGTAAGCACAGCCTCCAGAGTCCCTGGAGATGCTGGGAGTTGCACAGATGGAAATTGCTGTCCCACCTCTAAAGGGTTTGATGATTATCAAGCTTGGGCTGAGCAAAGGAAAATTTATCACCACTGGGAAACATTTTCCTTCTTCTCAACCAGTGTGCACAGGGACAAAAAAACAAGGGGCAAAAAGCCTGTTCAGCTCACCAGAGTTCATCAAAGAGAAGTCACCGTGGCACTCTTTGATTAATACCCTCTTCATTTGGCTTCCAGGACTCGCTGCCCAGAGTGTCCAGAGGAAGTGAGGAGCCCCTGCCCCCCTTGGCACGTCCCAGGTCCAGCAGTGCCTCCCCTCGGAGGAAGCAGAGCAGGCGGGGACGCCGGAGAGCAGCTCCCGGGTCAGACCAGGCTGGTTTAACCTCAACTCTGTGAACCACAGACCTGACTGCCCAGGGGAAGGGGTGGGCACAGCACGTGGGAACAACTCACAGACGAGGCAATTCGGATAAAAAATGAATCTTGGCACAGATTTTGCCCGACGGGTTTCCGCGACCGCGCGGTGACCGGTGCGCGCGCGGGAGTTTGTGCAGTCCAGTGGGGGGGTTCACTTCTCTTCTTTGCCTCTTGCAGCTGCTCCTGAGAGCTGTCCCACCTGGGGCTGGCTAAAGGGATGTGCCCAGGATGAGTAGGGACAGCCATGGTAGTCCTGCCACCTCCACTGAGTCACCACCACTGTAACTCGACTCTTGAGTGCCAGGGGAGGAACTGGCCTGTGAAGGGCCTGGTTCAGTGGAGTGACACAGATATGGTGATTTCCAAACGTTTGAAACGTGACACTTAAGTTTCTAGTGCCTTAAACTTGAGTTCCTGAATAATTTAGTTAAAATTAAAAAAATCCTATTTATTTTCAGTGCAATGTGTGCAGCTACAGAGTAACTATAAGTGTGAAAAAAACATGTTAAAATGAGATTTTATTCATTGGCAAGCTAGATAATGTTAAAGCCTTAAAATGTTTGCAAATTGTGCTTGCCTCTGCTTTTCCAAGTTTGTTGGGAGATAAACCAAAAAACATTTTGGAGTTTTTAAATTGTACCTAAACAAAATACATTACATAGTACAATTAGTTTGAACTTCATGGACTGATCTTACTTTCCTTGCCTAAAACCAATAAAACTGATGTTTTATTTTGCCTTGAATTTTCTGAAACAGAAATTCCTTCCTCAAATGTGTTTCTGGGACTGACTTGAGAGAATGGTTTTGCAGAGAGAAATGGTTTATGCAGCTTCTTGGCATTCACTGTTATTTTTATATCAAATACATTATTTATTGAATCAAATGTATGAATAGACTTTTTTAAGCAGACAGGAATATTGCAAGATGATGAAATTTTAATGTAAGACTTGGAATGGAAAATGAAAAGCTAAACTGACTAATTTAGCTTTGAGTTGTGCATCTGTAGGGTGAAGTGAATGGAACTGGCAATGTGATTTCCATTATTGGAAATACTGATTTTAAAAGAAATTAATCAAGTGACCATAAAACAATAGCTGCCAAATTTTAAACTGAATAGGGCAAATTCAACATTTTTACTACATTGCCTAACCCAAAACACTAAACATTAACCTTAATTAACCTTTTATTAATTTATCCTGAAATAAATTAAAGCAGGTCTGCTCCACTTATCACAGAAAAGGAGCTGCTGTAGATTCAGTAAATGATGTGAATCTGTCTGGTGGATGCAGGTTGGAACCAGGTGAATTCAAACTGTCTCTTGATAGCTGGGAATACATCAGTCTCTTACACTTGTGAAAGCATTGGAAGTGAGATTGTGGCTCTTTCTCCCCTAGGAACAGGTGAAAGGAGTCAGTGATGCTGCCCCTCCTCACTCAGGTTTGTCTCAGGGGGTTGGTTCTGGCCTCTGTCATCCTGCCCTTTTTTGCAAGCTGGAACAGACTGAAAATGCTCCTGCTTGTGGAACCTTTTTCTTAATTCCTGTTCCCCCACATCCCTCCATTGCACAGCCTCTGGAGCAATGACTCCCAGGCCTGCACAAGCTGCCTTTCAGCCCCGTGCTGTGAGGAGCAGTTTGTGGAGACAGGAATGGTTTATAGTGTAATAACAAGGTTTTGCACAGTGGCTTTGTCCTGTAGTGTGTGACACAATCCCAGACAATGCACCCTTCCCTGCAGGAGGGTGACTGACATGTCACCTGGGGGTGCATTGTGAAGGAACTCATCTGTTTACTGCTTGGAAAACTGCATTTCCTCCAGTGTTAAAGCAGCTTCAGCACTTGGACAGTGATGGAGCCAGTGCTGGGATCAGCACTTCCAGGGAGAACAGAGGCTGGGGGTGGTGTGTTGGGGTTGTTTGGATTGTGGGTCAGAAAAATGGGAACGTTTTGAGATTGGGGGTGTCTGGAAAGGAGACGAAGCAGAATTGAGATGGGTGAGACCTTTGCTGATCTGGGGCTCAAAGTGTGTAAAGGAAAAGTTCCCAGTAACGTCCCAGTATATCCAGGGCTGTCCTAAGGCACAAACTAATACAGATGCTGGACTTTGTTGTGCAGGCACAGGGCTCTGGGACAGCTTGTCCCTTGCTCCTGGAGGTAGGCTTGGCCTGGGTTTATGTTTTTTCCCACTCCTGGCACTTGGGAACGTGCTGCTTTAACCTGGGCAGCTGTGTGTCCTGTTGAAGGCTGACTCAGTGTGTGTGTGCTCGTTTGTGTCAGCTCTCTTCTGCCTGATGCTTTGATGGTAAAGCCAGTGGTTTAGTTCCCCTTTCTGGCTGTACTGCATGTCTATAACACTGATTCATGGGGTGGGAAATCCAGCTTTGCTTAATTAGGCAAATGAGACACAGTAAATGATGCATTAGTGATTGGTTTGAACAGAGATGTGTAGTTAAACCCCAGCTCCCATCTGCTTCTCAGAACCAATGTCAGACTGTCACTGGTGTTTGTGTTTGCTCTCTCTGACTATTTTAAGATAATTTTGGTGATATCTCAGGATCAGGTGTTTCTTGCTGTCAGTACATTGTAAGAATTAATATCAGGAGTGTTGAATGAGTGTAGTGCTGATTTCTGGCTTCTGTTTCGTTCTCAGCAGGCAGGGACTGTCTCCAGAACCCTCAGGTGAAACATCCGCGTGTGGCACCAACTCACTTTCTGAATCATTTGCAGACTTTGATTTTGGGGCCTTTCATCTCTTTGGAACTTTTGTTTTCAGAGCCCAGAAGAATTTATTTTCAGTGTGTGTCGAGTCTGAAAACACAACAGAAGTTCTGCCCCTTCTCTTTGGAGTTAAAAGTCTCCATTTCACCAGTTTCCTGGGTAGTAGCAGACCAAACATAAGGACTTGGTTTTCTCCTTCAGCTGGTGTATTCCATTGGTTCTGCAGAGCAAACCTTGCTGCTGGGAAGAGGAAAATAACACCCTAAATTGTCAGGATTGAGATGCTCAGCTGTAGTCATTTAAAAAAAAAAAAAGTTTCACACTCTTTGAAAAAAATGCATCCTGAAAATCTTCCCATTTGTTTCTTTCACAAAAATTATTTGATATTTCCCAGCTTTCTTTTGTTTGTGTCAGCAAAGGAAATCTCATCTTGCTTCTGCTATTAGGTAAGCTTTAAACTCAGCTTTTAGATGAGGAGAACCAGAGTATCAAGAAAGGATTTGAGTTACCCAAAACATCTGTGACAGTACTGGGGACTAATGAGTCCCACTCCTGTGTTTTAACCCCCTTGCCAGTCTTCCCCAAACGTTTTTTATTTTCAAATTTGGATTTAAATGTAGAGAATTGAAACTGTTGGTGCTTTCCCAATTCCCTCGATCAAGAGCTTTGCCTGTGGAGAATGACCATGTGGAACTATCCCACCCCTCCAGGAGCTGTAGTCAGAATTACTGAAAGTACAGACATGATGTGATCTCCCATCTAAGGTCATTTCTCTCTCTCTCCCAGCCTGTGGGCATAGTAATTCTGTGATATGGTTTTGGTTTCCTTCATGGAAGCCAAGCCTTTCTTGAGAGAACTGAGTTCTCTGTCAGCTCTTCTCATTTTTCAGTCTGACTCAAAATGTACTTTAGTTTTGAAGCTACTACAGGCCAGAAAAAGTCATTTTATACACATTTATTTTGTTACATTAGTTATTTTATCACTTTATGTAAGGCAGTAGTATTAGTTGAGATAACAAAAACAGTTATAAGAACTTTGTTATCCACATAAAATTTATATACATGACATCTGCAAAAGAAATCTAATTGAAAATTAAGCCATGTTATCTGTATTATTAACATGATAACCTTTTTTTTTTTTTCCCTGATGGTAATTCTTGTTTTAAGCCATTGCTACATTTCAACAAGTGGACAACAAGAACTTCACACCACCTTCCTTGCTGAGGACAGGGGACAAACATACCAGTGTAAATTGCTGAATCAATACAGCTCTGCAGGTCATGTTCTCAAGAGCATCTGGAATGTATTTAACACAGAGCAGAGTGGCTGAAGTGCCAAAATTAAATGGATTGACAAAGACTTAACACTAAGAAGAAGAGAACTGTATGTGCCAGCAAATAAATATCAGTACCAGAGTGACAGAGTAGAGGGACACAATTTGGCCAGTCTGTGGCATACTTGGCATAACTGAGATTTTATTCCTTTTAACGAGTGTAATTTCAGTGCTGTGTCACTGCAGGCAGTTCAAACCCTGATGGCTCCCTCACCTCATGAAGTGTCTCAGTGAGGTCACGTTGCACCAGTGCTGCCCTCCCTCCTGCCTGTCCTTTCTGGGCCAGGGAGAGATTTCCAGAGAAGTTCAGTCCGTTGGCTTCCCTTGCAATGCCCAAAATCCCTGGGCTCTTGTGTGTTGTCACCACAGTGTCACTTTGCAGGATGCCCAGGGACAGAGCTCCCCCGTAATGCACAACGAGATCAAGAAAGTAATTCTTGGGTTTCTTCCTTTCTTCATTTTTTTTTTTATTTTCCTTCTTTTAACCGTGAGATTCTCTGTGGTTTTTATTGCAGGAAATGCCTTCATTTCTCTTCTCTTGTTTAATTTATCCCCCCAAAGTGCACGGCATTTTTCCCAACAAGCACTGCCTTTGGTGCTCCTGGTGCTCCTGAAGCCCCTGGAGCTTCAGGGTCTGGTCTTGTTCCCCCTGGCTAAGGAGCAAGAATTTGGTGATGTTTTTTCTCAGCATACTGCAATGCTCCAAATAGCAACACTGACAGACACTGAAATACAGATTTTAGACAAGGTGTTTTAATACATGTCCTTCCAAACTTCATGGCCTCTTTTATCTGTTGGACAAGGGTTTAGAGATGACACTTTTCTCTGTGTGTTTTTCCTCTGATACAGCTGGACCCATATTAACTGAACATACATGTTTAAACCCAGGAGAAACCATGCTAAAAGTACAACATGAGACTAAAATCAGCCACTTCAAAATTAGAAAATGGCATGAGTACTTTTGCTTGAGCACATGTGTTCCAGTGCTGCTTCTAGAGCATTCCATGGCTGCTCCCTTTGCTGGGCTCTCCCCGTTCAGTGAACAGGCAGTGCTGAAGGGATGCTTTGGGCACGTGGTGGAGACTTTTCCTCGTGGCTTGGTTGGGTCTCTGCATCCTCTTGCTCCAGGAATCAAGTGACATTTGAACAACTGCTGACTTACAGGACCTTCTGTGATCCCTCTCAGCTCCAAGCAGCTCACACTGACCAGATACCCTATGCAGAAAACACCTAAGCTTGGCATGAACTAAATAAGTTAAAATACAAACTGCCAAGGAACCTTATCTTGGGGCATTGCTACCTTTTAACACCCAAAGCAAAAAGGGATTCAGACATTAACAGATGCGTGCAATCAAATTAACATTATAAATAATAATATCATGCTCATTAGGGGCTTCCCCTTTTCTCTGATAGATGTTGTCCCCTGATGGAAGACCAGAGAAATAGGGGTTGTTTGTTTGCTTCTGTTTGTTCTGCACTTTTGTTGTTTTCACATGAACACAGAGGACTATTTTCTAGGAAACGCAGCCGACGTGTGGAGAGCAGCAGCGTGGGCTTGTTATAAACTGGAGGTGCTTCTTCCAGTTACTAACAGAGCTTCCTTTGGAAAGCCCCTTTTGTTGTATTTCAAATCAAAACACGCAAAGTCTGACATGAATGCATTCAGCTGGAAGTGCAGGCTGGGATGTTCCCGTGAAACAGCCTCTCCATTGCTGTTCTTTTATTGCAGGCCTGAGACAGCACTGTGTGAGGTACCAGCCTTTCTGAAAAAACAGCAGCAACAATAAGCCCTTTCCACTTCCCATCCTTTTAAGTGTCTGGTTCAATCAAGAATGAGCTTGAGAATAAGAAGTTCAAGGAAAAATGGCAGCTGGAAGCCTGGTTTCACTTTGGACGTGTGAGTGGATTCTTTCTTCTGAGGAGGACTGATCTCCTCCTGCAGCCTCTCCCTCAGGGAGCTTGTCATGAGCACCTTGTCCCTTCATCCAAGTCATCTCCTTCTGTGAAAGCTTGTAAATCTTAATGGCACCCCCTCCTCAGCCAAATTTGATTGAAGTTATCCAGTGGGTTCAAAAATTATTGACACCATTCGTTAAAAAGGAGCTGATATACGTATATGTACATCTACCAAATGCTCAGTGTGCTTGTTTCAGTCTTACTTTATCTGGAAAACGGGCCAGAAAACTCTCCCAGTTGCCAGTTCTGGGAAAGTCTTTCACACACAGTGTTTTTTGTACTCACATACTTACTTTTTGTATCAGATACTCTGACCTCAGCAGTGGAACTTAAACCTTCCAGGCTGTCTCTTTGTGTTGGTGCCTGTCCTTTTGCTAGAAGAGCTTAGATAGGGGCTGAGCAGAGAAAAAATACTCAGAGAGGAGAGAAAAAAAGACAAGCAGAGCTCACCAATTGCCCTGATCATTATGTCATTTGAAACTGCATTTACAGATTGGGAGAATTGCTTAATGGCATATTATTACAGAAGATTAAGGTGTTTTCTAGCCCATTATTTAATTGGGAAAACCAAGAACGTGATACTCTGACATTCAAATACTTTGTTGTCTCTGGGCCTTCCAGGCATATCTACCCCAACAGCTTTTATAGCTAAGAGAACTTAGAAACTGAGCATTACAGGGAAGGGAGGAGAGTGGAGTTACATGTCAAATACACTCCATGCAATGTGCTGAAAATGCCTGGGGTTTATACAGTGGTATTCTGGAGAAAGAAATCCAGGTAGTTAGTCAAAAAGACCAAGAGTCACAGCTGTGAGTTACAGAGGATATTTACACAGGGTCCCTGTGGAATGCTCACCTTTGGTGCTCATCTGTGAGGCAGTGGGGTAGCTCTGGGTCTTCAGTAAAATAATCATTTGTCCAACTTTCAATCTTCCCTCATTTCTTTCGGTTTTCTTTTTGCTGATAAGGGTGAGAAGCAACAACAAAAAAATTAAAACCGAACCCAGAGGTGTGAGAATTCAAATTGTCATGATTTTCCTGTGTACCTCAGAGAGGTTTTCAAGGCACTCTGCTCTTTTTGAAGTGGCTAACCTTCACTTCTGACAAAACTCCTAGGGCAGATAAGAAGGCTTCATGACACATTCAATCAACTGAAATCTTTCCAGGTACCAGAGCACAAACCACCCAGAGTGACAAATGAAAATGAGCAAAATGGTGAGTAGCAAACCTAGGCATGATTGTCAGCAGAAGGAATTTATTTCCAGTGGGATTGGAGGGAAGGGAAGGATTCTCAAGAGGATGGTCTGTGACATGTTGGTGTTTAAGTGGCAACATGTGCAACATGTGGCAGTACGTAAAGCCTAAACCTTGGTGGAGTCTCCCAGGCTGGTTGTGAGTCTTCACCCGCTCATGCAAACAGGAGCAAAACGACTGCACTGAAACAATGAGTGTCTCTTACTGGGAACTCTCCCGGGGCTTGGTCGCGGCTCTCGAAAAACTGGCGGCTGGATGGGGCAGGGCTTGGCCTCGTGCCTGGCCCAGACTTTGGGTTGGTGAAGTGCTCTCTGAGGGCAGCCCAGATGACTCAGGAGGCGCCGGCACAGCCAGCCCTGAGCCTCGGGGTGCGACCTGGGTGCTCACACCCGGCCCACAGGCACCCGACAGCGCCGGGACCCGGCGCTGAGGCGGTTTGGTTTTGTTCTTTTTTTAGGTTTCTTCTGGGGGCAGCCCCCCCTCTCCCTCCTTCCCTCCTTCCTAAATTGTTTTCTCACCTCGCTTGAGTCTCAAAGCCTGTCCCTTGCTTGTCTTGAACAGCTGGAATGGCCCTGGGCTGAATGAACAGACACGGAGCAAGGCTGGGCTGGAGCCTGGAAGGATCTCGGCTTCCAGAAGGAGCAACCTGGCTGTGCCACCTGCAATGCTGGGAGCCAGGGATATCTAACACCACCTCAGATGGCTGCCTGCAGCCTGGCACTGGCACTGCAGCTCCTGCTGCTTCTCCAGGACATCCAGACATCCCTGCAGGTAAGGCAGGGAGGCACCAGGATCCTGCAGCCCCTCAGGACGAAGGAGCCTGGGGAGGGCTGGAGGCAGCCGGGGCTGCAGGGCTGGGGGTTGGAGAGTGGGTGTCCACAGACACAGGGTTTGTGCAATGTGGGGGGATAAAGGCATAAAGCAGAGCAGCCAGAAGAGTTTGCCCTCTCTGGGAACTCTGCAGGCAGGAGCAGGGGCTACGAGCTGGGATCTGCATCCCCGTGTTGGCATTGCTGGAGTTCCTGCAGCTCCAGGCACATCGCAGCTGGGGAGGGAGGGTTTGCTTGGGGTAGGGGGGCTTTTATTTCTGCCTGTGTGCTCTGTGAAAGGCACATTCCTTGCAGAGCTTCGTTCAGAGGCTGCTGCTCGCTCTGCTGAGGCGAGTCAGGAAAGGCAAATTGAAAGGTGTAGAGGCAAAACCATAACAGACCTTCCTCTTTACAACCCCCCCCCGACTCTGACTTCCTCATGAATCCACTATTCTTTCTGAATCAAAATCACTTAAAATAGACACGGCCCTGCAGCTGCACTCAGTGATGCTGTAGGTGCACACCAGCTCCCTGCTCAGATCGTATCAGCTCCTGTGGCTTTGCTGCCACTCACCCCCCTCCTCCCGTGGGTCCCCTGGCAACGAGCCCTCAGCACCTGGCATAAATCCAGGTAATTTCCCTGGCCAACACCGAGGCATGCACGTTAAAAAAAACAAAGGTCAGTCCCAGAGACTCTCTGCACAGGTACAGTTAAGTAGGTGAGTAATCACCCTCTGTGCTGGATCCTGAAATGGGCCGTTTTCCCTTGCTGGGGAAATATGAGCATATATTACCCAAACAGACCCGTCTGTCTGAATAATAAAACATCACTTGGGCTGCCAGGAGGTATTTTACAAGACATTGACTCCAATTAGGTCTTTGAAAATAACCAAGTCCTGCATCCTCTTCATAGGCATTTGAAAAAGGTCCTCTTGGCTCTTTTGGTAAGAGTAGGAGTTTGCTCTTGCATCTGTAGTTGTAAATTCCCCTCCCACGTGGCAAGTTTGCTCTACTTTCCCCTCCTTATCTGTCCTGCCACTGTCTCCTTCCTGAAGTACAGAGGGATTGGAGTCTGTAGTCCTTGCTCACCTGGGGAGTACTTGGGAGGGCATTCAGATAAACTTGTCTGGCCTCCTGAATGCAAACTGCTTTAGGAGAAAGGCAAAAGAAAAAAAAAAAAAGGATGATATTTTTGCTAGTTGATGTTATTTCTGGTATTTTTTTAACAAAATGAAAGGAGCTGTGAGAAAATCTGGGTTTTTTTGATAGTCATTGTCAACATGCAGACTCACTGCAAAATCATCAGCTGAGACAAGCAACTGGCTTTTACTGTCCTTCTGCATTGCCTCAATCACAGAAATACCTGCTTTTACTGATACTGGAGTACAGGTGATACTATTTAATGTGAGCTAGTAACAGCTTACTGGTCATATTTTTAAACCATGTTCCACCTTACTTAAGTCCACAGTTTGGGTTTTGTTTCTTTTTCTATTCAGTGAACTCTCATTTGTGATAAGGTCTTTATTATCAAACAGATGGAGCTTGACAACTTGAAGCCTTAGATTACCAGCTTCTTCAGTACTGTCAGAATTTGGCTAGAAGCTTGACAGGCAGTTAACTGTTTTGCTGCAGTATTAGTCAGTTCTAGAATAGCCACTGCTGGTAGAAATCTTTTTTTTTACTGTAATGTGCTTTCTTCCTGACTTACAGCTCATTTGTAGCAAATTTCGTGCTCTGCCTCACCATCACTTTTTCTCTATGAGCTCAAAAGGCCATAAATAAATGAGTCAAACCTTGTCCTGACTGAATTGCAGAGTAGCCCGCTGAATTCAGCACCATCTTTACAACTGCCATTATTTAATTTGGAATAGCAAACATGTTTGTAGAACCAAGGAAAGTGAGAAGAGCTACAAAAAGCCTACTTTCTAAAACAAAGTCTCACAAGCCAGCACTGAAAAACCCAAATGCTTTGTATCTAATATGTCTGCTCTATTTAATTGGGCCTCGATCTGCAACACATTTAGAAAAGAAAAATAAGTGGCCTGTTAGGTCACTGAAAGCACTAAACCAGGGGATCCCTGGGGATGCTGACACAGAGCAGTCCAAGTAGGATAGCAATTGTGGTCTTTCCTTTCACCACATGTATTCCAGCTCCTGCTAAGTCCCAAACCTTTATTTGAAGAGCATGCATGAAAAATTAGTGAAATTCAGTCTCTGTCTCGCTGCAGTTGAACAGCACACTGAATCCAATTGAAGAATTCCTTGTACTAGAGCAAAACCAGATGTAAATTACTGATCTGACAGCGACTCATGACTTGTTCAAATCTGTTCAAAAGGTGTGGACAGATTAATTTTGTGGTGAGAAGCTCTCTGCTGCACTGGGGATTGTTTGCTGCTCCAGCTCCCCTTCCTCTCAGCTCACACATTTATCTGTTCCCCTGCAGCTGGCACAAAGCAGCATCACCTCTGCACTGTGTCCTCCTGTCCAACCCAGAGCAAACCCACTCTGACACGGGACACAGACGCAGAAATAACGGCTCTGAGGTTTCCCATCACAGCTGACAGAGACCTGTCACACCCAGGGCAGGAGTCAAACAGCTTCAGGATTTAGAGGGGAAAAGCTGACAAGAATGGGGACGTGATGACTGAGGCTGAGCATTGATATGTGTGTGATTTATCACTGAAAGGGTCCGTGCTAATTTTTATACTCATGAAACACCCCTACTGAACAGGGGGCAACCTTAAAGCCATTTTGCAGGTGACTTGGATTAGAAGTGGTGGTGCCTTCAGGAGGTGGTTTGTCAGCCATAGAAATCCTGCCATGATTTGTTAAAGTGAATTCTTTTCACAGCTCAGTGAACAGTACAAGGCTGTGCTGGATGCTTGAGAGCAGCATTTGCTGGGGAGGTGTGGATGATGTGTATAATGTAGCTGTAGGGTAGAGCTGCCCTCCTGTGGAGAGGGGGGAAAGAAGGTTCAGTACTCTCTTTCTTATGTATATTTTCATAAATTGTGTGGTATCCATATCTAGTTCATGCAGTAATTTATCACTGCACTGGCATCAGGTCAAATTCATAATCATAACGTGCACTGCTGTATCCAGGAGCAGAATCTAACCCTGAACTCCCGATTTCCATATTTTAGAACAAGGTAACTTTTTAAAAAGCTGTCCTTCCCTCATACTTTTACACAGGCACTCTTCCTTCATTTAAACCCAGAAACACACAGATATACTGTAAGCTTGTGTGCTGCACAAATAATTCAAGAATTTTGTTCCCACCCTGGTTTAAAATTCAGCTGCATTTGCAGCCAGAGTTGGTTGCCCAGGAAGAGAAAATCATGTGTTTGTGGTGACTTCCCACAGGTCTTACAGAGAATCCAATCCAGGCTGATTAGCTACAGCCAGGATGCTGTAGCCTCTTAAATTTTCTTTCTAAAACCAGTGAATTCACATCACTGTGGTGGCTCAGGAATGACCCCTGGTGTGGTGGCTGGTGGTTTGGTGTCGCTCACTTCGGGCTCAGTGGCTGCCTGGCCAGGCTGGAGCCACACACAGAAGTGAGGAGATCCCACTTCCCTTTCCTGCAGTCTGGGGCTTCCTCTTCAGAACAGGAAAACACGGGGGGCACGTGTGGAAGTGAGATCTGAGTCAGGCTGAGCAGGCAGAGCCTTCTGCTCTTCCTCTGCAGTCAGACAGGAAAAACACTGGTAGGGAGGTTCTGGCCCAGGGGTGATGCAGAGATGTGTCACATTCTCAGTTCTGTTACTGGTGGAGATCAATGAAATTTAATGGTTTCAATGTGTTTCTATTTCTTGCCCTTCTGTTCATTTCCTCCTTGACTGAAAGTTCTGTTTTCTGATGGAAGTTAAATAATTTCTGTGTGTTAGACTAGGCTGTGAAGTGAGTTAGGTAGTGAGATTCTGCACAGTGTACAAAGGCAGCAGGTTTTATTTCAAAGCCCAGTGGGGAATTCATCAGCAGAAAGTGAGATGGAGAGTTTCTGAAAAATTTAACTGCTCTACCAGTATCGTGTCGGAAAATCTCAGGGGAATCTGCTGATTGATTCTTCACAAAAAAATCGCTGTTTATGCCTTCTAGCAAAAAGTGAAAATGAAATTCAGATAATAACAGTTTTAGGGGATTATTAAGGGAGATGCCAAATTCAAAAATCAGATTTTCTCATCAGAACACTTGTGGCACCGTAATTTCCCAGAGCATGTGGCGGCCCAGCCATACAAAAACAAAGTCTTGTTATAATGTTTCTTGTTCCAATTCGTAGCCCAGTCTCGTTTCCTAAGCCAATATTAGAACTGTTGTGTGGTGGGGTTTTTTTTAACTAAACCAGTATCGGTTATGTAGTAACGAAAGGTTATTTCTGAAAACCTTCACTCACAACAGAAGTGGGATGAGTTATTTGAATAAGAGCTTCATTGTGAGAACATTTGCAGCATTCTTTCCAAGGCAAAGCCCTCTTGTGTTCTCAGTGTAGGATTTGCCCCTAAATGATAAATAAAACAGTTAATTGGTTTATAATAAACACGTCCTTAGGTTGATAAATTCAAGCATTATGACTGCACAAATAACAGCAAAACCTGTTTGCTGCCAAGAGTTACCTCTGTGCATTACAGCCCATCTGCCTGGGTTCAGGTGATGCTGAGTATGGCACCACCTTTTACTCCACTGCACACAGAGCTGGAAATCCATTACAGAGGTCAGGGATTGTTTCTTGTTTCCCTAAAAAATCCTTATCTCAAATGAACACGGGACCATTTCAGGACAATGATTTTTATCCTTGATTTATAAAGGAGATGCAGACATTAATTTAGTTGCTTTGGGGATACTTGAAGTTTCAAAAAGCTGAGGGCTTTTCCTTACCATCTGCAGCTGCCATTGCTTGGGACAGGTATTGGGATCTGCCCTAGTACAGAATTAGTTGTTTTCTGATTGTGTCTTTTGCCTGTCTCACTTTCTAGACATCATTAACCCCATCTCATTCCTGTGACACACGTGGGAATTGGTTCTATGATGAAACTTCACAAAGCTGCTGTTACCAGTGTCCCTCAGGTCAGTATGTTTATAAAATAATCAAATTTACATGGAGTCTTTCTTGGACAGACAGTAGGAACTCTGTGTATCTGCAGAATTGCATTTTGTCCTTGAAAAAAAAGAGCAATTTCCTGAATCACTGTCTAATTGAATCTAGATGTGAATCTGTTCTCCACTGCCCTGCTCCTGTGCATGCAAACAATGAGCAAATTGCAAACTAGAGAACTTGGCAGACTTTTAATGTGCTTTTTATCACTTCACTGGACACTGAAGCAGCCAGAAATAGGCAGAATTCATTTCAGCTTCCCTCAGGGTGTGAAATAGCACAGTGAAATTAGACTCAGTGAGTTTCTGCTCACAGACAAAAAGTACAAAATGAAGGCATGGAAAATCTGATATTATTCTCACAGTCACAACAGTTTAGAAAGTGTCTCACGTGAGGGAGGAAGGGAACAGCCCTTGTCTGGGGACACTGAGAGCTTTGCTAGAAGCTGGTTGTGACTCAAAGGCACATGAGGTCAGAGCAGGAAACACCTTGGTGAGACAAGAGCTCTGGAAATGTCTGAAACTGCCTCTATTGGCCAAAAAACCCCTCGGTGGGTGGGGCATTTTGTGGTGCTTCACCACCATCAGTATCTTCTCTCAGAAATCTGTTCTTTTTCTTTTGTTTCTCTTAAAGGAAGTTTCTGACATTTATTTGAGCTCTGATAATACAGAGGGGTTTAGTGTTTGATTGCCAGCGTTTTTGTGCAGTTCCATCAGGATTCCCACTGGGACATCCTGTACTGCTGGCCACACCTTCCTTCAGAAGTTGTACAGGTAAACAAGAGCAAGGGATGGAGAAAATAAGAAAAGAGGGAGCTTGTGACTCAGAGACAATCCCAAGGAAAGTTCTTTTCTTCTCCAAAACCATTCTTTGCCAAAGCTCCTGTCAAGACAGATGTCATAGTGAGGTTTGTGAGAAGAAGAGATCTGATTTACATCAATAAGCCACGAGTATCCATCATTTCACCTCTGCTGATTCTTGTCACTCATTCCTTAGCTACGTCCTCATGTCAGTCCTGGACATCTCCTCACATCCTCTCCACAATAAAAGTTATAAGAATCCTTTTTCATTTTAATCTTCCACTACTCCTCCACACAATAACCTGTTCATATCTGCTACAAACTCAGCTGCTCACTGCAAAGGAAGAGCAGCTTTTCTAAAAGTCCTTTTAACTGAAGGAAAGAGGAAACCATGAAAACCAATCACCTGGGAACTCAGGAATGGCAGGACAATTGCCCTCACTGCAGACTTGGTGGTCTTTTCTGTCAGCAAATGAGTTGCCACGTGCCCATTCTGCAGCAGCCCATTCCAACTGGGATAATGTCCCGCCCCAGGACAGCTGTGAGCCTTTCATGCTCAAATGGGAAGGGCAAAAACGTGCTAGAGAAACCAAATGACTGTGGTAGGGTGTCTAACAGGTAAAGGAGCACACAAGACACTTCAGGGTGGTTGTCTCCCATTATTCTGAACAGGTGTCCTGCATATTTTGATTTGTTGATTTATTTTTTTTTCCTCCAGGCTCTGTTAAAAAGAAAGCTTGTCCTGAGAACCCAGCTGCAGACTGCATGAGGTGTGGGCCTGGGCAATTTGTGAACACACAAGTCTCGAAGCTACGATGTGATGCCTGTGTCTTATGCAAAAGAGGTTTGCTTTCCCCAACACATACCTCACAATTATATTCCCTCTATGTATTTTATTTGCACTTTGTTCGTATTTTATTAATTTAGAATTTCCAGCAGCAGAATTATCCATCCTTGGTTACTGATTTAGAGAGCAGAATGATACCTTGGCACATTATCAGTGTGGCTTCCTGTGTGACCTGGGGACTACCTAAAAACTCTCTTCTCCAGTGCTATCCAATCTGGATTCTACTCTCTGTCTTATACCACAAGCCATTGTCTAAAGGCTTCTCCAATTATTCATGACTTAAGTTGCCATCGTGTGGCTTTAAACTGACAGAGAGTAGGCTTAGATTAGATAATGGGAGGGAATTCTTCCCTGTGAGGGTGGGGAGGCCCTGGCACAGGTTGCCCAGAGAAGCTGTGGCTGCCCCATCCCTGGAAGTGTCCAAGGCCAGGTTGGACGGGGCTTGGAGCAGCCTGGTGGAGTGGAAGGTGGATGGGATGGCAGGGGGCTGGAACGAGATGAGCTTTAAGGTCCCTTCAACCCAAACCATTCCGGGCTCATGAGGAGTGCCAGCACCTTGTTCTGCCTCCTGAGCCTTTGAACTGCTGTCGCTCAGCTTTGGCCCCCTTTTGCATTTCCCTTGCAGGGTGATCCTTTGTCACTGCCTCTGTTTCTTGCCCCCAGAACTCGACCTTGTGGAGAAGGAGCCCTGCTCCTTCAACTCCAGCAGTGTCTGCGAGTGCAGGCCGGGCCTGTTCTGCCAAACATCCGCCCCACACACCTGTGCCCGGTGCCAGCCCCACACCACCTGCCAGCCTGGCTTTGGGGTCCGAGTCAGAGGTAGGAATTCCACTTCACCTTCCCCGCTCTTGGCCGTGGGCCTTGACCTGGTGCGTTTTGGGTGGTCAGTCCCCAGTCATTGTTTTCATTCAGGCACCTCAACACGGGATGTCGCCTGTGAAGAGTGCCCTGCTGGGACCTTCTCTGACCAAAGCTCCAGCACTGACAGCTGCAAGCCCCACACGGAGTAAGTCCCTGGTTCTTTAATGTCACTGACTGATTAACTGAAATTAATAAAGGATGAAATGGGACACGTCACTTCTGGTGCAAAGAATACAAATTTATCTTAAAGGCTTTGGGGCCAGGAGCAGAGGTTAGAAAACCTCTCTCTGTAGCTGTTGCACAGCCCCTGGAGTGAAGGGAGGGAAGGAAGGAATCCCTCTTGCCTTGTTTTTAGTTTACAGTGGAATTCTACCCCTGTGTGAGTGTCAGGTTTGCATCCAGGTCAAGAATTAATGCCACGGGGGTGAGAAGGAGGTTAATGGCTTTGACACTGAAAGCAATAATTGAAGGTAGTACAAAAATTACCAAAGGGATGTTTGTCACATGGAAAATGCTCCTCTCTTGTACCATGGCAGTTTCTGTAGCACTGACACCCGTTCTCTTTCATTCCCAGCTGTGCCAAGTTAAACAAAGTGGCACTAAGCCAAGGAAATGCCACACATGATCAGGTTTGCCTGGATCAATCGCCCACCTATCTCACCCAAAGCCCTTTGTCCACGAGATTCAGCAATGAAACAAATCACTCTGACCCAAGGAGCCTTGAGGAGAGCCTGGTGACCATTGCTGGTGGTGACCACCTAAGTGCCACGACAACTGAAAACCCCAGCTCAATTCCTGAGGAGAAAGATCCGACTGACACTTTTCCCACCTCAGCCAAGGGGGAGATGACAATGGGAGGTAACAAAGCAGTTACTCTGTTTTATTAAAACTCATGTTTTATTGGGAGATATCTTTGGTAAACACACTTCTTATGTGGGAGCTTCCTGCAAATGCCCTACAACTTGTGAAACGATGTCCATGGGTCTGTGTCCACACACATGGAACTACTCAGAGCTCCTCCTCTGCCCTTCCTTAACCTTTCCTGTGCTCCCTTTCTGTGCTGCAGGTGTAGTGCTTTGGGCAGTGGTTCTCTGTGTGATAGTGCTCCTCGGGGCCATGCTGTTTTTTTGGAAATGGAAGGTTTGCAAGAAGCGGATCCTCGTCCTCAAAGGAAAGCGTGAGTTTTTAAAGCTCCAATACCTGGGACGCTGTTTGAGCTCCCAGTATAAGCCAAAGGGGAACTCAAATATCCCAGAATTTTATGGAGGTCCCTGGGGAAGAGGATGTTCACTACAGCCTGGTGAAGGCAGGCCAGATAAGAGTTTTAGGCAAGAGGAATGCGAAATATTGCAGCAGCTGTGAGTTTATGGAGGGCAGGGAAAGGGTAACCAGCAGTTTCTTCTCTCAGCACAGATTAAATGATACCTGAAGTGTTGTGTGAGTATTTGTTGGTTCTGGGAATGGGGATGGGCTTTGAGCATGAGAGGAAGAGTGATTTTTACTGACACTGACTCTCTGTAGCTTCACCTGTCAGCTGTGTGGGGTGTGCCTGTGGAACCACATTCCCTCTTTATAGAAAGCAGGATGTGCACGTTGTAGGTTGGTTGTAGATCTGTGGGTGTGGCAGAGCTTTAGAGCCTGCAGGCTCCACGGGGAGTTTGACTAAATGGAAGGTTTCTTTTCTCAGCACATCTGCATTCTGTCATCGCACACAAATACGGCCTCAAATCGCCAGGTGAGTGACTGATGGACCAGCACTCTGAAGAATAAGTGGAGAGTTTTAATATGGAGCTTTATTTTATAGAATTTTAACTTAAAAAGTGGGAGTTTTTCATGTCACACCTCTGTGTCTGCTGCCATGCACAAGGCCAGCGCTGTCCGGATGTCACCAGGTGCCACCAGATGGCACTTTGTTCTCACAGTATATGAAGGGTTGGGTGATGTGTCAGTGCAGGAAAGCAGTCAATTAATTTCTGGACAATAAAAAAAAACCAAAAAACAAAAAACTGTGTGTTAGCCATAGCAGCCTGTACAGATCCCCCAAAGCACACACAGTTTGTCCAATGAGCTGATCCTTCTCATCATCCCAATCCATCCCATTGATAGATCTATTCTGTTGTGTTAGATTCTCCCAATCACCACAGATCAGAGCATTTAATACTCATTTATTCAGGAATATGATTTAAAGCAGCTTAATTTTCCCAAAATGGATTTTTTTTCCTCCCTCACTTGCATTACACAAAAACCCTGTTATTGTGCAGCATTTCCGAGCTGATGCACTGAAAACAAAAGTAGTTGCACATCAGGGTGGAATTAGATAGTAGGTCTGAGCTCATCATGCTTCACAGTGCTGCAGGATGTTTTATACTCCCTCCTCCTCACCTCTCTTCTTTCCCCAGCATTCCCTGGAATCATCTAATGAAATTACACATAAAATCCCATCCCCTTAATATTCATCTGACCACACGATGAACTGATCTAGTTTGTTAATCCCGTAGAAAGTTATTAACTTTTTTTTTTTAATAAACCTGTCTTGTGCTTATCTCGACAAGTTTCATCAGTTCATCAGTTCATCAGATGAATTCCAGTAGTGTGGGGAGAGTGATGCAAAGGGCTTTGGGCAGAGCAGGACCTCACAGTCTTGGCAGCAACACTTTGCTGGTTCACCTCAGCTGTGTCATTTGAGGGTGCCCTCAGTGTCAGGAAAACTGTGGTGCAGGAGGGTTGGGCAGTGGAGTGGTTTTGGGCAGGGCCAGGTGGCCTTTCAGAGCAAACATTAACATTCTTGTGACTGTGTGAATTTTCTTCTGGTAATTTTTCCTCTCTCCATTGCAGGTTCCGACCTAGGGGACAAATGTGCAGTAAGTGTGAACAATATTCCAAACCAGATCCTTTCCAGGCCAATGCAAATAGTGTTATTTTTAAATGTCCTGTCACAGAGTGCCAGGCTTTTTGCTTGGACTTTCCTCTACAATGTGTGATCATCAGGCTGCAGCAACAAGCTGTACTAGGACTTGCTGCTTTCGTGTCTTGGGCTGGGTTTAATGTGGTGTTAAATAACGTGATGCTGCCAATCTTGCTTGTGAGGGGAGTATTTGGTTTGGTCTCATGCCATTAATGGTGCATTCCATGGGACAGGATCCAAAATCACAGGATGAACATGCCCTTTCTTCATTCTGGGAGAAATTTGTCTGTCAGTCCCTACTTTGTCTGTCAGATATTAATTTTTCCAATGACTCGGGTGGCAATCATCTATTATAATTTCAGAGTGTCATTGCTAATTCTTGAATTGTGAGGAGTTTCCACTCTTGCTTCCTGAGTCAGACATGAGCAAGAATTTTAAACTGCACATATCAAAACCTTACAATGTTTTTTGTGGGGTTTGAGTTTGTTTTTTTTTCTTTCCCAACCTTGTGGAAACACAAATAGAGCTAGGAACCTTTGACCTCTCTCAGATTCTGGCTCCTCTTTTAAAGAACTGTTTATAATTAATTCCTCACCTAATAGGTAGTCTGAGCTTGTTAGTTCTACCTGAGGTTCTGCTGAGGCAATTCCATTTTGAAGTTAAACCAGTTCAACCTCTGGCTCGTTCTGTTCTTCCATGGGAGCGTGGTAGATCTTTGCAAAACCTAAGAGGTAGCTAAACCATATATTTTCTTCAGTGAAGATGATGGACATTCTTGCAAATGTCATCAAAAATCTGTAAATTTAGCTTAGAAATGCTGGTTTTTAAATATAGGCTTAAGTGATGCAGGAACCTGCTTCAAAGAAATTTAAGTTCCTATACCTGTCACACACTTTAGAATTCTTCCCTCCCTGTGACAGTGGTGCTGTGAGGTACATCCTGTTGTCCTGCCTGCCCTGGAAGGGTTCTGCAGAATCCTTGCCATCTTCACAGTGTTTTTACATCCACCCCACTTTTGCTCTCTGTTTGTATTGGCAGAAGCTCCCCCTGACCATTGAGAGTGGGCCAGAAGAGAAGGAGTTAATTGGAAGAACCCTCCCTTTGGAAACCAACAATAACTTGGTCTCCAGCACAGAAAAAGCACAGAGTCCCCATCGGGGTGTGGCTGAGGTGACACCCAGCAGTGGGAATGGCCCAGATTGTCCTGTGGATTCTCGAGTCAGAGACCACACGAACAACAGGATTGGTGAGTCTTGCTTTTTTTCCCCCTTCTCTCTTGTTTTTCCAGTTTTTCAGCCATGTCACATAATGTCATTCCAAGATTACCGATAAGATGCAAAGTGTTCAAATCTGCTAATAAAGACTGGAGCTGAATCTCCAGAATCTTTGACACACAAATATCTATTCATCTGAATATAACACTTTTTTTATTTTCATGTTTGGCTTAGTCACTTAGGAATCTGACAGAAAATTCCCTTCTTCCTCCTATTCATTCCAGAAGATGTAAATTTACACAAGAAATTTGAAAACCAAAAATATATCAGCTGGGAAGTGATGTTCTGAGTGGGAGTGGTAGTTCACATCACTAAACTACCATTTGCTTCTCTGGGGTTCACGTTAATAGCTGGAAATGTGTCTCCCATGTATTCCCATGAAGTCTTTGACCATGGCACAGGGTGGGAAATAAAGCCAGGCAAGGGAGCTCACTGAGGGGGAGAATTGTTACCTGAGACATTCTGGCAATGTTTCCAAACCCAATTTTGAGGTTATTTGAAAGTGTTATTTTTCATATTACAAGAGCTGACCTTTCCTTACGAAATGAGCTTTCTGTTTTTACTGTGAGTGATGGATTGGGATGAATGTGATGATTTGACTTACCACATCCAAATACCTCCAAGCAATTGTGACCTGCAGTGTCTGACCTGCAGCATCCTTCTGAATTAAGTGCAGTGGTCCAAGCCATTGCAAAGGCCCTATTTACCTTTTTGTGAAGGAGTATGTATAACAAGGTGGACACAAAGTTCAAATCTATCCCAGAAAATTTTGCAGTTTATTCTCAGCTGGAAAGAATGTCATTTCTTAGCTGGTCTTAAGACCCCAGAATTTCTGTACAGTGCTGATCCCTGCCCAAAGGCTGCTTTCAATGCAGGTGGTGTTGTTTCTTGAAACAGCAGGGAAATAAACCTTGGATTCTTTATATCTAGGTGCCAATTAATTGCTTCTTCTAGCAGACTTTTGTGAGTATCTTCTGCCTTTTCTGCTCTGTCCTTCTCCTGTAGTCCTAGCTCAGTGGCTTCATCTCATGGAAGCTCAATCTACTTGATCTGGAATGCCCAGAGTCCTAATAAAAAATGTTGTGTGATAAGGAGCCATCTCTGGGGCCAGCAGTGATTGTTCACTACCCTCAGCACTACTTTTTTCCTTCCTCAGAAAAGCTCTACATCATGAAGGCCGACACTGTTATCGTGGGGTCCGTTGCAGAAGTGCCCGGTGGCAAAAACTGCGCTGCCAGAGGATGTGAAAGCAACGTTGACACCCAGGAAATCATGGAAGAGGAACTGGGAATGCACTACCCAGAGCAGGAAACAGAGTCCTTCCCAGGGAATGATGTAATGGTTCCTGTGGAAGAGGAGGGAAAGGAATTCCACCACCCCACCACTGCCACAGAAAAGTGACAACCCACGGAGGTGATGAGCTACAGGAACATCCAGTGTTACACTAAGTCTGACTCTGTGACAAGTGCCTTGGGTTATTGGGAGACTCCTGGAAAACACTGAAACACACTCAAACAAGGAGAGCTAGAACCTCCTTCATCTACCAAATGACAGGAGTATCCAAACCGTTGGCCTTCATAGCTGACGTCAAATAGTCCTCTTTCCCTCTCTCTCCCAATATTATGCTGGAAACAAATTTGAATCAAAGCTGCACAATTCAGAGGACATCTGGATGTCAGCTGAAGTTTCACAGCTTGCTTTCTCTGCATGAAGGAATGGATTGAAACCTATGTCTGGCTACTTCTATTAGCTATGAAAATTCTGGCCAGGGTTCCGAGTCAAGCTTGAGATTCAGCCATGAACGTCGTTGAATAGGTTGTTTTACTTCCAGTACTTCCAAATTTGTCACATATTTTTCAACATCTGGCATTTTCTTAAGGCCTCAACTCTTGACTGAAAGTGATGACAACTTCAGTTTTCCCTAGCACAAACAACTCTCAGGATTGTGGACTTCATGTTTTTTGAGGAAATAGGATCAAAAGGTGCCACACAGGCTCAGAAAACGGAAGGCAAATAAAACTAATTGAAGTCCACTGTACTTCAGGCCATTCTTTCTAGGTTTTGAAGCCTGATTCATGTTTTTGACTACTTCAAATCATCACTAAGTGTATGAAATGGCCTTTTCTGATGGAAACTCGCTGAATATTTGGTTATTGGATGAACTACGGGTTTAACCCAGTGTGGAGCCTGTAAAAAGGGAAATGAAGAAAAACTGTTTTTCTACAGAAAGAAAAGACTGAAAAAGAGGCACAGCAATTATTTCCTATAAAATTGTTAATATCTACTTGGTTTAGAATTGTTCAGCATCATCAGGGTGACACTGATTTGCATATGCTTTAAAAACAAAGCTGTTTTGTGGTCGACTGGCTCGTGTTATGCTATTTTTCAGTCTTTTGTGCTGCTTGTTCAGTAACTGTAAATGTAATAGTGCTGACTATACTTTTGCAGAGGACAATGGAAAATGAGCAAGATGATAAAGTGTGTCTTAATAGTCAAAAAAAGGAACCACAAAACCCATTGCTTGCTTTGCAGTTTTGCCCTGGATGAAGTACTGTAAAAACAGCTGTGCAGCTGCAGTGACTTCTCTTAGAACACACAAAAGGAACATAAGAGCATAAAAACACCTTCTTGGGCCAGTCCAGGTGTATGAGCCCAACATTTTATCTCTGGCAGTTAGGGATGTCAGTTAGGAAGAGCACATCAGCCTGGCTAATATCTGCTGGCTAATATTCCTCACAGTTCTGCAGCAGCAGCTGGAATTGGATCAGGATGTCCAAGAGTTTGTCTGAGCCTTTACTATTCACTCATATTGCCATAGTTTTTCTTTCCTCTTTTGAATTTCCTGGTACAATCTTTCCTCCATAAGCACCCGTGGCAACAAGTTACAGATACCTTGCCCCGTGTAAAGAAGGACTTTTAACACTTTTAAACTGGCCTTTTTATTTCAGTGAGTGCCACTAGTTCTTGTCTTACAGAAGTCAGTGGTTTGTTTTTGTTGGTTTGGGGTTTTGTTTGTTTGTTTGTGTGTTTGTTTGTTTTGCAACAGAGTTGCTTTTGTGATTCTTGATTTTGTGATTGTATCCTCCTCAGCCTCCAAGCCGAATTCTCATCTCCTCCTATTTCTCATGTAACTTAGATGCTCCACTGCCTTGGTCACTTCAGTTGACCTCTTCCACATCTACTTTAACTTCACTACATACTTCATTTTAGAAAACACCAATTTGTGAACCGACAAACTGAAGAACCACTTTCACCTGGCTGTGGTTGTTCAGGGCTGTTCTGCAATTACAGCTAATTGTACCTCTCAGCTCCATATATAAATTAATGTTTTTTACTGGAACAGCTTTCTAGGTGAACTGTATGCATTGCAACCTGCTGGATGTGTTATAACTGGTTTGTTTAATAATGCTGTTAATCTCTGAATTAAAAGTTACATGCATTTTAAGCCATGGCCATGCTTTTCTTGTTTGGTATGTAAATGTTTCATTGTTGATAATCTCAGTACCTGTATCAGTCACAGAAGAAATATTTTTGAAGAAGAAATATTTTTGCAAGAAAGCCACTTGAAGCTCATGAAGCTCTTAGTGGAGTGGAGTTTTTCCTCAAGAGCAGGGCTGAATTTACAGTAAGTCTGTCTGTGCCATCCCAGCAGTGTGTGACACACGAGTGGAGCAGTGGTGGGTACTAATGAATGCTGGGATGGGTGTCAATGAATGCTGGGATGGGTATCAATAAATGCTGGGATGGGTATTAATAAATGCTGGGATGGGTATCAATGAATGCTGGGATGGGTGTCAATGAATGCTGGGATGGGTATCAATGAATGCTGGGATGGGTATTAATAAATGCTGGGATGGGTATTAATAAATGCTGGGATGGGTATTAATAAATGCTGGGATGGGTATTAATAAATGCTGGGATGGGTGTCAATGAATGCTGGGATGGGTGTCAATGAATGCTGGGATGGGTATCAATGAATGCTGGGATGCTGCAAAAGTATTTTGGGGTGAAGTCCAGGAGATGATACAACTCAGGATATTCTATGAGTGGAGCACAAATAGGACTAAAGAGACCCTCCAGGGCAGTGGTCACAGCACCAAACCTCACGGAGCTCAAGAAGAGTTCGGATGATACTCTCGGGCACATGATGTGACTCTCGAGGATGGTCCTGTGCAGGGCTGAGGGCTGGACTCGATGATGCTTGTGGGACGCCTCCAACTCGGCATATTCTGTGACTGTGTGGTTCCCCCACGGCGAGAGTCCCCCGTGAGCAGCTCCGGTGTGCGGGCCCTGGGCAGCACCGCGGGCACATCGCGGGGCCGCTCCCACCGCGGGGCCGCCCCGTCCCCGCCCCGCGCACTCCCGGCGCGATGTGGCCGCGCTGGGCGCTGCTCGTGGGGCTGCTCCGGACCGCGGGCGGGCGGGTGAGTGCGGGCCGGGGCTGTGCGGGGGGCTGCGGGGGTCTGCCCGCCGCTCCTGGGGCGCGGGGAGCGCTGCGGAGCGGGAGCGCCCCGGGCGGGACGCGAGAGGGCATCGCCTCAGGGAGATGCGCTCCCGGAGATGCGCCGCGGGCGGGCATCGTGTCCCTGTGGGGTGGGGGAGTCACCTGCCCGCCCCGTGTCACCTCTCTGCCCTTGTCACCTGTCCGCCCCTTGCCGTTTGTCCGCCCCTTGTCGCTTCTCTGCCCCGTGTCGCCTGTCTGCCCTCTGTCACCTGCCGGCCCCTTGTCACCCCTGGGCCCCGTGTCACCTTTGTAGCCCTTGTCACCCGTCTGTCACCCGTCTGTCCCCGCTTACACGGAACTCGCTGTGATCTCTACAGCAGCCTCAAGTCCCGCTCCTTTAAAGCTAACCCTGTTCCCCTTGGCTATGTCGTTGTTTTTCTTGGCTTCCCAAAGCAGCATCAAACCGTTTTTCCTGGATTTTCATTGGGAATAGGTTGGTTTTTCAGGCTTGTTTGAGTATTTGTAAAAATTGTGAGTGTCCTGGCAAGTGCAGGGTGTAAATCCATGCGCATTTGACACCGTTGTTCAAACAGGAAGAGCTTGTTGTGCTCTGTTGGTTCCCTAGAACTCTTCCTTATTTACTTAGAAAAGCCTTTTAATTTACAGTGCAGACCTGATGTGCTGCAGCTGGGACTGTTCTCTCATTCCAGCTGTGCCTGTTCTCTCTCATGTCCAGCTGTACCACTCTTGGGCAATGAGGGCTTGTAACTGCTTCAACCAAAGAGCTCCATGGGATCTGTGTGTCTTGGATTCTGTGCTTGCTGTACTGGTCTATCAGTAGCATTTTTCTGTCTGGTTTTAAAATGTCCGAGATTGTGAAGACTGATATGGAAATGCTACTGAGATGTTCCAGGTCGTTGTGTTTTCTTGGGATATTTGTGTTATCTACGTGTTTATTTAATCATAGGGATTTAGGCTTGATAAGGCAAAGGTTCAGTGAAACCAGGTGAGGATGTCAGAATGTGTATTGAGCCTGAAATTACACAGTGGTCTTTCAAAGAGTACTTGGTGCTATAGTAGGTTGACAACATATTAAAATAATTATTTTAACTGTTTCTTATTTTGATGATATTTTGAACCTTATTTACTGGACACTTTGCAGTGGGCAGGGTACAAAAGACGATGAAGAGAGTCTCAGAATTTAAGTGTAAAGTTCTGTCATGTTCCTTTCTGAACAAGGGGCTTCGACTCAAAAGGAATTAACTCTCACCCTAAACATGGCAAAACATGATGGAAATAATGAAGGAAATTTTCAGCATCTCTTTCTGCATTGTGACAAACCAGAGAAAAGTCTATATATAAAGTTAGAAAAACAGAGTAGCTTCAGAAGTACCACATCTGCCACAGAGCTGGAAAAAAACCCCTGTCTGTTATATCAATTTTAAGAAGTGATTTGTTATAGAAAACTTATTTTATTTTTGAGGGAGACAAATTGGCAAAGCAATAGTTCTTGAGTGACACTATTTCCTGTTTTTTCTCATTCAGCTGAAGTTCTCTGAACACTCCTGGCCTCACTCCCTGTGTCAGTCACAGGAACTGAACATTACTTTTACCATTTTGAACAACTGAGTCATCAGAGTTACTCAGAAATAGCCTGAATTTTTCAAACAGAAGAGCTGGTGAAATATCCATGTTTTCCCAAATAGACATATAATAAAGTTTGTCTTCCTACAACCTTTGACTGACTTCCATGATTTTTGCATGTTGGGAGTAGCTTCCATGTTCTGTGCAGCTTCTGCCTTCTCTTTTGGGAAGATGTTTTCATGTTGTGATGGTGGGTGGCAATGAAGTAGAATTTGCACAGAGACACTGTTTCCTCAGGGAAGGGGAATGTGGAGCTGTAAATCTCTACATGTGTGGTTGTACAAGGACTCATGCTTAATAGGAATAAAGTGCAATATAGGATGGGAGAATAATTCACATAATGGACCTGTATCTTAGAGATCTGTGCAGCTTTAAAAGAAACTTTATGGTGTGAGTATAGTTGGTGCAGCCTGAAACAGCTCCAGCTGATTTTGGTGAGATGCTGTTATCTGGTAACTAATCTTCCACAGAATTATTTTTGTTAATGACCAGTTTAAATATTTCAGACAGAATTGGGGTTTTTCCTGTCTCCAGCAGGTCTGGTAGCTCAGCAAAGGGTGTCTCTGTACCTCAGGTCCTTTCCATAGGAACAGACTTTTACGACAGAGGCCTCAGTGACTTCATTGTGGTTTCATGTGCGAAAAGAACGTTGTGCACAGATGTAGTTCCTCTTCAGACTCCTTTGATTGGCAGCTTCAGTTTGAAGCAGGCAAGGAGACCAATAAAAAGGTAGTTAGGATTAAAATATATGCTTGAATATCTTTGTTTAAATGGCCTTCTTGAGTGAAAATGAATGTTATGTGAATGGATATATATATATATATTCATCCATTATATTAACATGTTGTGTTTTTATTATTTAAGGTACTTAAGTTTAATTACACATGAAGTGCTCTTGGTGTGGTGACTGCTGTTAGCCTGCTCCTCTCCAGTGGGAAAGTAGGTCCCCTGTGTACTGGGTGTCTGTAGTGCAAATGGGAATGTGATTCAAACAGTGCAGGGACTCTGGAGAGTCTGGAGTCATTGCCTTTGCATGTGTAATTTCCTAGTTATTGCTTAGTGCACAGGCATTGCAAAAATCTGCCTGGTGAGTTGTGTAGTAAAAGACAGTCATAGTTTACCCATTGCTGTGCCAAAATGCATTGCTTAATTTGGTTGCTGTGCATAGAGCGAGACTAAATTTCATGTTAAAGAATGTTTGTGCCTCTGCTGCCAGATAGATGGGGCATTTTAATTCTAGTTGTACCTGTCAGATTAAATGTAAGTCTTCCAAAGTCTTCATTTTGTCAATATAAATCTCTTTAAGATCAGCTGCCATTAGACACGGCCACATAAGCTGAGAAGTTCCAAGGCTGTAATGCAAAACACGCAGCATCAGGTTGGTTTTCCTTCACACAATCTGCTTGTAGAACAGTAAAAACAGAGAGTAAAATGAGGACTTGGGAGAGAGACAAGCAGTAACAAAATGCAAAGATTGTGGAATGGAATCTGGCCGTCCACGCATCAGTTGTTCATCCCAAAGTAGCCAAGGGAACTACACAAATGTTGTATGGCCCAACCTGGACCTTAGGATTGGTGAGATGGCTCTAAAAAGTGTAGCCCAGAAATCCAGGGGAGTTTTATAACTAGTAAAGGGCCTGTACTTCCTCTGCCGGATTTGACAGCTTTGATTAAAAGCTGGGAGTAACTACTAAACAAATGAGTCATAAAACCAGTCACAAATCCCTTTTAGTTTCCCCTAATGTTCTTTGAGGACAGTTGGGAAGGATTGTCAATTGTAAAGCAGGGAGAGCAACAGCTCATCAGATAAAAGGTCAGAGAGATTGTATCAGACAGCAGAGAGATCCCTTCAAGCACAACTTCAGAGAGGCAGGTGTGAGCCCAGCAACCCACAGGTTTTTCTGTGTCTGCAGCCCACAGGGCAGGATTTACAACAGACAGTTCAGAGCACGAGATAAGAACTTTTTTTTTTTTTGCCTCATCAGCAGGATAACTTGTGATGTGGTTTAATGTACTTCTCCTTTTTTTTTTCCCCTGTGTCTGCTCTTGCAGTGAAGTTCTGTGTTTTAAAAAGGCTCTCAAGTGCTTGTTTTAATGAAGTTGATCACAGCGACTACAAAAATGGGATGACAACACTTGATCTTTCTTCTTTTAATAAACAATTTAAATGAAAAATATATTTGATGAGAGCAAAGCCCTTTTTTTCCTTCATCAGATTTTAGTGCCAGCTCACATTTGCAAACAGGGTGATTTGTCATTGCCCATCCTCAGATACCTAAACTCAAGAAGACTTTTCTCTGCCTTCACATTCTCAGGAAATGTTCTTTTTGACACTGACCATTAAGGAGATTGGAAAAATCCTGTTTCTGATCACAACTAGATAAGAGATAAAATATTTCACAAGCTGCATAAGAAAACACTGGATTCCCTTTAAGTGATTGTTGAGAATGGGAAGTGTTAGTCTGCTTTGTCTGTAATGGGAAGACACAATGGATAATTAACATGTGTTCCAGTAAGGAGGAAGGATATTTTCATTACCACCCTCCCAGGACCTTGTTCCTGTTTTGATTTCTCCTTTTAGCAGTGATTTCTCCAAATGTCTGTAGATTATACATGCAACAATCTCTTCAGACTGCACAAAGCTGAGCAGTGTCACATCATTTTTAAACAGCCCCTTGCTGCTGATCTAGCAGGAAACTCCTACACTTGTCCTACCTAACAGGAGCCTTTTTCCTTTGAGGAATGTGTTTTTCCCTTTGAAAACAGTTAGCAATTATCAAATATTGTGACATTTGTTCACTGAAGTCACTGAGCTGTGCCGATCAGCGTGAGCTGTAGGCACCCTGTATTTCATGACTGTTCCTCCTGCATTTGACCTGCATTTTTGCCACTTTTTCACAAGCAGCAGTGCAGTTTTTGCAGACATCATTTTCAAAACATCAGGGCCTTTCTCATTCACTAAGTATCTGGGAAGATTAGAGCCTTTCTCCTTTCCTTTGGTGAAACAGGTCATTTTTAACACAGCCCACTTGGCAGAAAATGCTTCTCCCACAAACCCACAGGCAAGAATTTGGGATTCGCTGGTGTTGGTTGAGTGATGGCAGCTGAGGACAAAGCTCCCAGCCCTTAGGTTTGGGGGATGCAGTAGTGAGTGGGTGTGATGCCAATCCCATTGCACTCTTTTGAACATAAAACCTGGAGAAATCACTTTGTTCTTTGTGACAGATCTTTGAAAAACAGAGGAGCCTCAAAATGGTCTCATAAGCTGCGTGTTCTCCTGCATCTGCTGTGTTCTGTTTCATCAGGGCTCCATCAGTGCCCTGGTGAGGAAGGGGGTTGTAATTGCACTGGGTTTTAAGTATTTCTCTCTCTAATTCAGGGTCAGAATGGACTTGTGACTCATGATTTCCCATTAATTTCTCCTAGGATTATTCATTGCCTTATACACCACAGTTTGCACAGTGCAAAGATCCCAGCACTGAATTCTATTTTGAAGAACTTAATAAATGCTGCAGCCTGTGCCCTCCAGGTGGGTTCCAGTTCAAACTTTATGCAGCCAAATTCTGTCAATTTTCTTTGATTTTTTTTTGATGTTGTAATGCATTCTGGCTGTCTGCTCTGAGCTGTCATGTCTTATACTCCAGGGGTAATTACTGGTGATCTGTAGTTAGCTAAACTTTTCATCTGCAGAAGGGTGGGCTTTTGGGTTGGGTTTTTTTGGAGGTAGTAATACTATTTGAATATTTATTAATAGAGGTTTTGAAACAAGTTTTAACTATGTTATTACGTAAGACACAGCAAGAAACTACCTTTTTTTTCATCATTACATGCTGAGCAAAGGAAATTTGTCGCCATAAATGCTGAGTTTCTGTCAGATCCAGAAGTACAAACAGGAAATCAGTATTTGCTGAAGCGGCTGCAGTTGCTTGAATTAACTGACATTATCTAGAAATGTCTGTCAAACTTCCTTTGTTAAAAACATGATGGATGGAAGGTGGTAATTCATACATGAAACCTTTTCCTGTTGTTTTATGTACTGTTCAGCACTACATCAGCCTAAATCATTAGCAGGATGTAGGATGCAGGATTTTAAGCTTCAGGTAAGTACATGGAAAAACAAAGTCTTTGGAAATAATTCATGTGGCTCATCTCCAGAGCCTCTTCTTTTGAAACACAGATTCTTCAGGCAGCTCCACAGATTTTTTCAGTGTTAATCCTGCTTTCTGAGTATGTTTTCCAGGATATTTCTGTAGAGGATATGAGGCACTGGCTTTTATATTCCTTCTCATTTCACAAGATAGGGAAATAGCAACTGAGATGTTTTCCTTTGTACTGTGGGAGCTGCATCTGAGGATATGCTGAGGGGTTTTCTTTAGGATTGGGGCTGCCTTGTTTTGAATGTGGCTGGAATTCACTGAACTGAACGTAGGAAAAGGGGTCAAATATGATAAACATAAATCAGAGTTAAATCTGATAGTGCCAGTGAAGGGAAAGGGTTCTACAGCTGAAAATGAACCTTACCTTAAGCAATTCCAGTGAGATGCTTTCTCTGTTTTGGTTTCATTTATTTTTTTTTTTAATAGGTCAATACAAGACAGAGAGCTGCAGTCACACTGTGGACACCAAGTGCAAGCCCTGCAGACCCAACACCTACACAGCCATCTGGAATTGGTCCCCACAGTGCTTTGCCTGCTCACCACCCTGCAGGAAAGGTAGGCCTGGATTAGTAAAGAGCCACTTGTGACTTTAACAGCCTCCTCAAAGACTAGGCTTGGTTTAACCCAGTCGGTTCTCCTGGCAGGTTTTGTCTATCACTTGTATATCCTCATGCTTTTGGTAAGATTTGGGGATAAGAATCAAGGACAATTCTTGCAGGGGGCCCTGTCCCTTTTTCCTTCTAAGTCCTAAAAAGGGGACACTAACCTTATATTCTCAGAAACTTGGGCACTGCATCACTAAAATAGTTCCAATAGAATGAGTTCCTGCTTATAATGTCTGGTCAAGAGATCTTGAGACCTGGCATGCACAGGGGTAAATGGATAATTGCATTTCCAGTGTCCAGTTATTTCTTGACTCGTCTGCTGAAGTGACAACAGCAAACACCAGCTGTGATATTCCTGTGTTGTTTTTATTTCTGGTTCTGGTCATTGAAGCAGCTTAGATAAGGCAGTACATTGTACCAACATCTGTACACTGGGCTGATAGATCACATCATGAACAGACTCAGTCATGCTGTTCTCCACCATTTCTAAGGGAAACTGGTGTCAAAAATTACCTACTTGACTCACTGACAAGTAAGTTTTAGGGATACAGTCTAAGCTGTTCAAAGGATCTTTAGTCTCATCTAAACAGATAATCTTACAAAGCTGGTTAATTACAGTATGAAAATGTGTGTAGTAAAGTCTCCAAACACTTTAATACAGTTGCATGATGTGCTCAGGCTGCAAATCTCAGTTGTGGCCCCCAGGTACTGCAGTGATGAACACAGGCAACACAAATGTGCATATTTGGGGTTATGATAAAATATAACACAGCTGCAGGTGCAGAGTTTTAAGGTGCATTCTACAAATGCAAATTCTTCCTTGCCAAGAGAGAGAAAGAGAGAGGAAACTCTTCTGACAAGGTAGACATTGGAGCATATTGACATAACTGGTTTATGATGCTAAACTAGCCCAAAGCTGCAAAATTACCTTCAGCTTGTGGTATGTGAACAACATCTCATATTCACCCAAAACGTTGTAGGCTGTGATTTGGAATGTTGGTAATAACATCTTGCTTTATTCTTGTTTTAAAAAAAGGGCTTGTGGAGAATCAAACATGCACTCAGTCCCAGGACAGGATCTGTAGCTGCCCACCCCACAAGTACTGCGTTTCCAAAATAGAGGAGTACTGCAGAATGTGCAGAGTGCATAAAAAATGTGGCAGAGGGTACCGAGTTTCCAGAAGAGGTAATTTAATTTTGAACACTCTGCTTACTGAACTCTTACTCCACCCTAATTCCCTACAATTAGACACTCTTTTTAGTGGTTTTTTTTACATTCTTAGCAGGTAGGCACTAACCAGAGTGACAATATTCTCCAGAGGTACATCCAAGGGGATAACATGTTGCAGTCTTTTACTGCCATATATCATAGAGTTCCTAATTCAACTTAATCTTCCTTTGTTTTGCTCTACTGTGATTTATTCTGCAGAAGTGACTGAGGTTCAAGACCACTTAATTCCTCCTTAAATCCTTGAAACACAGTGCTTCAGGTGGAGTTTTGGGTACAGTGAATAATGATGACTCCATGTTGTCCTGCAGAATTGACCTGGTTTTATTAGCTGATGGAGATCACCACTCTGATAATGTACAGTAAATAATGATGACTCCATGTTGTCCTGCAGAATTGACCTGGTTTTATTAGCTGATGGAGATTACCACTCTGATAATATATCTGTCTCAAGATGATAAATAATATTCAAAAATTCAAAACAGTAAATATTTTTAAGAAATCAGGGATCATTTGAGAAGATGCAGAACTCCAACAGCAGGGGGTCAGTCTGTCAGGGACTAGTGAAAAAGCTCAGCTTTGTCTGCAGCACCACATTTGAATTACTGGTGGGGTTTTAGACTTTGAAAAAGATTGAACATCAGAGGCACCAAACCAACAGCTGATTAATTTTCTGAAGTGTGTTTGGGTTGGGTGCTTTAAGTGAATCTCTCCTGTGACAGTTCCAGGCTGTATTTTATGCACTGCCTCTGTAGCACTTCCAGGATCTACACAGACCTTGGTTATTCATTCTCTGGTCTCTCTGGTTTCTCACCAGACTAACTGGAGTTTTCCTCTTTGTTTGAAGGGACAGACAGCGCAGACACAGAGTGCAAACCTTGTCCTCCTGGCACTTTCTCCCCTGAGGAATCCTACGACACCAGCTGCACACCCCACACAGTGTAAGCCACTGTGTCCCCCACAGCAGCCTTGCCTGTGCACAGGGTTTGCTGCCTTTCCCACCTTCTTTTTCTGTTTCTTGCAGTTGTAAATCAGTGGCTGTTCCTGGGAACAGCAGGAATGACACCGTTTGCAGCGACTCAGGAACAGCCACAGTTCTACCTCACACCATCCTGAACCTGCTCCTGACCCAAAGCTCAGCTCCCCACAGACCTGAAATAATAACTCGACCCATCATGTTAAACTCTGTGCCTGACCTGTCTCCCACCATTGGTGAGCTTTAACTCATTTAAGGTCAATTTTGTCTGCCCAGGAACCAAGTTTATATTAAGTTCTCAGTTTCTTTGTAAAACCAATTACCTGTACCCAAACAGAACCTCAGAAGAGCTGAATTAATTCAATATGACACTGCTTGTTGTGAGTTGCATTTTTACCTTTGCATCTGCACTACCCCCATGTGTTCTACAGCCCTTGGAATTCTGGAAATGTTTCTAAAAATCCCCAAACTAGTTAAAAGAAGGCATTTCCTGAGAATTGCTGCTGTAGCTGGTAGAAAAGGTTGTATCTTAGACTCTGGGCTGAGGCAAACCTGACTTGATAAACCTCCTGGTGAGAGGTCTTTGGAGCCTTCTGGCAGCCTTTCCCCAGACAGGATTCTCAAGTGGAGGAGTGTTCTCTCCTGTTCACAGCCCATCCAGAAGACAGAGATGTTTAGGAGCATTCCAGGCTGCCTGGCCTGTATTTAACAAATTCTTGTATCTGACCATAGAGGCGTCAAATGTGAATGTCACACACCTGATATTTGTGAATATCAGGTACCCATGGACAGAAGCTACAAGACTACCTTTTTCTAATTCGATCCTTTGTCAGATCAACTTGCTAAATAGATCCTCTTTTTTTATTTATTTTCAGGAGCAGTAGCAGGACCATTGTTACTGGTCGTGATAATTGCTATTCTGGGTTATTGCTTAGTCTCTAACAAAAAAGGTAAGACTCATGAAGTGAAAACAAGCAAATCTGTAAACACTGGAAAAAGTGTCACCTTGTTTCCCACTAATCTGAGCCTGGTGGTTGACTGAAGTTAATGCCTCAGAAGATGCCAGCTCTCTTCAAACCTGTCTTGTTCCTCAGATTTTAGATAATTGTCTAAAGACACAACACCCTCATGGAGTTGGACAAGTGTGCAACAGTTGTGCTTCTGCTGGAGCTTGTTAAATATGTTGTGCTTCATTTAAATATTAGATATGATCAGGTGTTCTCATTAAACCGACATGACTGTAGTGTATGGCCATCAATACCTTTCCTCATTGACACTATGCTATAAAAATTAGGAATTCATTGCAGAGGCTCCTCTTTGCTTGCTGGCTAAATTTAAGTCACCTTCCAAGATTAATATAATACAGCTTTCAGTATTTTCAAGCTGTGTGTAAATGTACATTAGGAGTTTATTCTGGGATCAGGGGATATCACTCAGACTAGTTCAGAGTGCAGCTTTTGCAGCAGATTTGGGTGCTCATGAATGTCTTTGCTCACTTGCAGCCCCTGTGTTCTCTGCACCAGCTACAGAGGCAGATTTGGTGAGTGCCACCATCCTTTCCATCTCTTCCACCTCTTTAAAAATTGTACAGAAATCATGCAGTCTTATTTAATTTTAAGTAATAAAAAACTGCACAGCAGAAAGACAACTGGAGTGAGAATGGGATGGTTTGGTCCCCAGGCCAGGTGTAAAATGCACTTTACATAGCCCACATAATACACTCTCCTCACTTTATTAGCAGTAAAACACAGATGGGGGCAGAAAACCAGATTTTAGAGCCTTTGTTCTCTAGATAATCAGTGTGGTGCTGTGGGTGCCTTCAGGAGACAAGTTCATTTTGTTGAACCCCTAATGAGCTGATATGAATTTAGTTAAAGTCATCACTATGCAGATAGAAATTACCATAGAATGGCTTGGGTTTGAAGAGACCTTAAACTCATCTAGTTCCAAACATCAGTGGTTTCTTTAGCTGCCTAAGGACTGACCAGTTCTCTGTTAGTATGTTGGGGTTTTTTAAATACTAATTTTTTGCATTTCTCTGCAAATGTTCCAGCCTTTTCCCCTCACAGAAAAACAGTGTGACAAAAAAGTGAGAGAGACAGGATTGCAGAACTCCAGCAACTCTGAACAGGAGGAACAGCATCTCTTGGGAACTTCTGGGTCCAGCAGTGGCAACCTGAATAATCCAACTGCAAGAGTCAGCGTAGAAAGTAAAAAAAATGATGAAAAGAGAAAACCAGAAGGATTTCAGCAGCAACATCCACCTGCAGAAAGTTCTAAACTCCACAGCGGAGACAGACACAGCTCTGCGAGTTCAGGTAGGAATGGTTCAGAATGATCCAGAACCCCTTGAAATTTGTTTACCAATTATGAGCCTTTTTAGCAGTTTAAATGGCAGGATAAAACATGAGACCCCTGTTGAGCAGAGAGGAAAATTTAGTAACTTTTGAAAAGAAAAAGTGGTTGTTTTAAGCTGTCACCCTGAGACAGTAGAGAGGTGGTGGTTCGGTGAAGTAACAGGTATTTGTGGGGCAGGGGATCAGGTGGTCAGCACTCACCTGTGAGTGGCAGTAGGAGCCAAAGGGAGCAGTAAGAAAACATTGTCAAAACCATCTGAAATGGCAACAGATGGGCAGGGAATTGTTTGTGATCCAGGGCTCTGCCTTGATTTTTGTAGCCTTTTTATTTCTGAGGTGATGTGGATTTTATGGCACCATAAAAACCCACCAAAATTTACAGAACCAAATCCACCAGCTTGACCAAACTAAGGGAAGCAAGAGGATATTTAGTATCTATCTTAACTATGAGTCAAAGAAGTGGACAAAGAATCCAGAACCCGTTCTGGGTTTCATTTTTCCATGTTTAATGTGTTTTCTGTTTATTTGACAGAACATTCTGGTAACGGAGGAACGCAGGTGAATGTGACTTGTATTGTCAAAGTCTGTAGCCCAGACTGCAGTTCCCAGTGCCCAGAGCAGATGGATTATGGAAACACTCCCTCTTATTCCCCAACAGGGGAAGAAACTCCCCTTTCAAAAGAAGAAAATCCCTCGAAAAGTGAAACTGAAGTTCACATCTCGGTGGAAAATGAGGACAATTTACTTCAAGAGTTACTTCCAGAAGAAAAGAAGGTTCCTCTGGGTATTCAAGATGCTGGGATGAAAACCAGTTAGAGGAAATTACAGATCATACACTGACTGACTGATAAAATTAATCATTTTCTAATGTCTTATAAAACAAATGTTATGGCAAATGTAGCATTCCTGCAGAGACTTGAAATCTCAGACAAATACAGACCCTGATGCTTTAGAGGTTTTTAAGCTTTGAGAGCTGAAGGAAGATCTTTGCAGTTTAAAAATTTGAATGCTTTTTCTTTTAAATTGAATGGCCAATTCTTCCCTTTCTTCTTTGATACCCTAGAAAGACCTTTACCAGGTTGGAAAAGGAACATTTTTCTAATTGTATGCCATTAATTTTCCACCTGAGACTTCTTGTCATGATAATTTGGGTTCAGGTGTCCAGAACATTCCTGTGACCAGCACTTCCAAGGGACTGGAGTTAAATTATCATTCAGTCAATGCTCAGGAATTATCCATTTGAATTCAATTTTAAAACTATTGCATTCCATTTCCCAAACCAGATCTTCATGGACATATTTCCCCTCATCCTCCTGGATATTTCTTTTATTATTACAGTTTGCCTTTGCTCATTATCAGACCAAATTTCTCCAGTATAAGTACACACAGGATATCAAGAAGTGAAATCTTTTACACGAGCTTTTTTTACTAAATTACAACTATTATGTCTAAACAACAGAATTTCATTGCCTGTACATAGTTCATTTTGTTTTAGAAGAGAAAAATGAGATTGAACAGTTGTTTTGGAGTAGAAGTAAGTTCCTTTTACTGACAGCTCTAGAGTGTGTCACCTTGTGTCCTGGCTGATGTAACATGTTCCCTGATCGATTCTGACCTCATTGTTGAGCTTAACCATAAACCCAAAATATTTTCCCTGTGTTCCAGTGAATATTAGAGCAGATCCATGTGATTATCTTTCCAAACATCTCCTGCCTGCTGCCCTCAGGAAAAGGCCTCTCAAAGATGGCACAGCATCATCTGTGATAAATGGCATTGACTCAAACCTCAGAACCTGAAAATCCTGTTCCACTTCACTGCCTGCTGACGCTGAAGCTCCAACCACCTCTGGCAGAAAACTACTGGGGCTTCTTCTTGAATCAGGTCTTGGGGTTTGGAAGCCAGTCTTTAGGAACCCACTTCCCATAATTATATTTTACAGCCTGTGACTTAACTGACAATTGTGGTGGCTGTGTTCAACCAGGATGTGCAGCCCAGTGTCTGAGTCACACCACAGCGAAGTCATCCAGTGGGCACAAATCTTATCTTTTATGCCATAAACCCACTGCTGGACTGGAGGATCCCTGTGCTTCCAACTGAACTGTCTTATTCTACCTCAGAAATTAAACACAGTGGTTATTTCTGAGGCCTTAGACTGAAAAGGGATGTCTGGGAATATAATTTTTTCTACTGCTACAGAGGAGAATTCGGGTTTGGAAAATACGAATTTTAAACTTCCACAAAAATTACAAATTTTAAACTCCCACTAAAGCTCTGAGGTTACTCGGTTCTGGAACTGAGAACGCACAAACAGGTCTATAGTTCTGCTATGAGAAAACCTTTTACAACTTTTACAGCTGTATCTTAAACTTGCACTTGAAGGTAATTTTCAGGGAAGACTTTCAAAATGGGCACGCTCAAATTATTAACAAAACTGAAGGATTTAGGCAAGAAAATAAACTTATTTTATCCAGCACTTTGAACCTCTTGCACTGTGGTATTTTCAGCACAATTTTTTGTTGGCTCCCAATATTGGGGCCACGTTGAAGCACCAGAGGAAGATTTTTGTTTTAAAAACATTAAAAAGGAGGATCCTGTTACAGCGGTTAATTTACAGGGTTTCCAAATTAAGGAGCTGCTTGACAGAAGGAAAATTATGCTTAAGTGGGGAAAAATGAGCTTGAATTTGCTTATAAAATGTAAAAAGACTCCAAATGCAAAACTATGAATTTTTATACATATGTGTATTTTCAAGTTTTCTGAGCTCTTTATTAAACACAACTGTATTTTATTAGTATTCAAATAATGAAATATTGTGATGGTATTTTACTCAGAAGCAATGGTGAGCCTTGCAGGCAAACGCCTCAAAGGTTTTGAAAATTATTTGTGTTTAAACAACAGCCGGTCCTGCCTATGTGGACTTAAAACGAGCCGCGTGGAGACGAACTTGCCTCAGTTTGGGTAAGAAAGATTAAAAAAAGCCCAGTGATTCTAGTTAACACCCATTTCTGGTGCCGGTAGAAATGACATTTGACACTTTTCAGCCCCAAACCTCGCTGTTTACAGCCCATTTTCCCGCGCGGCGCCGTGAGGGGGGGCCCGGCCCCGCCCAGCAGGGGGCGGTGCCGAGCCCCGCCCCCGTTACCGGGCCCCGCCCTCAGGGGGGGCGTTCCCGGCGCCCCAATCGATCGCTCGGCGCTCCCGCACCCCGGGCGCGCCCCCGCGACCGCCCGGCGCGTGCCCGCCGCCCCCCGCCCGCAGCGCAGGTGGGTCCGGGGGTCCCGGGGAGACGGGGGAGGGAACGGGGAGACCGAAGGGGGGGACACGGAGAGGGCACGGGAGACCCCCCCCGAGCGCCGCTGCCCCTTCCCTCCTGCGTCAGCCGCCGCTCCCGGCCCGGGGCGCCCCTCCCTGCCGCACGCCCCGCCCCAGCCGGAGGAGGGTGGGCGAGGGGCGGCCGCGCCGGGTCCCGGCCCCGCGCCCACCGCGGGGCAGCGCTGGGGCAGGGCCGGGGGGGGGCTCAGCGGCGTGGCGTGGCCTGGAGGCGGGGGGGGTCCCTCAGGGCCTCCCCCACGGCCGGGGCCGTTCGCCGCCTCAGGGGTCCCTCCGGCGGGGACACCGCGGGGTCCCTCGGGCTCCCCGGGGCAAGGTGACCTTTGGCTTCCTCGTGGCACGCGGGGCTGCCCCGGGGTGCCCGGCACTGCCCCGGGGTGCCCGGCACTGCCCCGGGGTGCCCGGCACTGCCCCGGGGGTGCTGCCCGCCCGGGGTGAAGGCGCTTTCTGGCACTGCCCCCGTTCCCCCCGCCCTTCCTGCTGCTCCCCCGGGGTTGGAAATCGCTGCTTTTCCCGGCGAAAAGGAGCCCCAGCTGAGCCACGGCCTGGTTTGGGCTTTGGTCCCTGTTGTACTCCGTGTGCGTGTGTGTTGAGGAAACTAAAACAGTCACAGAAAAGAAATGTCTTGCTTTTCTCCGCCGGTGGCACAGCAGTGCCATTTTTAACCGCGTTAAAAATGTAAAAGCCTTAAAACATTTGGAAGATTCCTATATGGTTAGTTGTGTCCCACGAGTTAAGGTTAAGGAGATAATTTACTTTATTTACAGCTTTTAGGATAACTTCAGGCATGGAACTGTTCATGCACTGGAGGATTTCAGCCCCTGGATGCTGATCTCAGTGTTCCTTCAACATCTTTCCTCTGCTTTGGCTCCAAACACTTGTAGATTTCTTTTTTATTGACTTCTTTTTTTTAGTGGCAATATGATAAGTATTTGCTTTTGTTTTGTCTTCAGCTTTCTTGTCACTTTTATTAGAATAAAAACCTTTTATTGGAATTAAAAATATAAGCTTGTGGCCCAAGAGTAAGAATGCTCAGACTTTATTATGTGGAATAATACTACTGTGTTTGAAAACTGTTGAGAAATGTTACAAAGATAAAAATGTCAAACACATATAAATGAAGCTGTGACATAGTCAAAATCAAACTTCCCTGTGCTGTTTTCTGTTTCACTTTGCAGGACAGCATGGTTTCACTTTCAGCCCTTAGAAAAAGCCTTTCATTGTTTGCTTAGTTCTGGTTATTTTATTTAGTTCTTAGTTAAATGTTTTCACTGGCTTTTTAAAAAAGAAATAAGGGCTTAAATGGGGGTGCCTAAAATCGAGCCAACCTCCTCATGGGAAAACTTTAAATCCTAATATGAAATTTAAAATGTGACTCTTGAAGTTGTCGTTTCCTCCTATTGCCTAATGTAAATAAATTATGTATCTTGCTTCTCTGCTCTGTAAAACTCTGTGGTTTAGTGAGGTCTGGGGGATTGAGAGAGTTTTTTAAGCACAAAATTGGTACATTTACTCCATTCTAACCCCAAGAAATGGCCTGCATGCTTTTTTCCTCACTGTGCCAAGCTCCATCCTGCCCTTGTGGAAGCTCATAGCACTTTTGCAATTCACTGGTTAAAAACTTGGGCAGGAGCTTTGGGATTTTAATGCCCTGATTGCCACATAGGTTGAAACAGAAATGTCTGGAGAAGAGTGTGATGGGAAATGTTGAGCAGTGGGGCTGCTCTAATGTAACTTTTCCCCTCCCCAGTGCAGGAATCTCTGCTGTCACTCTGGAAACCTGTTGGAGTAACTGTTGATGAGCTATTTATGGGGCTTGTATCTGGTTACTTCCCACACACAGGCTCTCCCAAAAAGGGGTTTGGGGAGTTGCTTCACAGATGCCATGTAGGAATTCTACAAAAATACAGTCACAGGCTCCAGGCTGTTATTTCAGACCAGGCTGTGCCAAACCCAGCATGAAGGAAATACTGGCACCAGAGGTTGAGGAGGCCACTGCAAAACTGCTTCAGATCAACGTGGAATTTTAGCCTTCCCTTTTCTGGAAGAGGATTGTGGATTGGCCTTGTCGGTTATTGCAACAAAATGTGGTGTTTTGTTTAGGAAAAAGGATGGAAAGATGAACTTAATGTGCAAATGGGAGTGGTGTGTAATCACCAGAGCTCTGTGGGAAACTGGTCTGACCCTTAAAGAGCTCAGGATAAACCATTTTAAAGGTAGAAATCAACCTTAGTTGATTTTACTTCTCTTTTACTTCTCTTTAGATAGATCACAGTAAGAATTACAGTGGCAGTGGTGGTATGTCAGCTCTGCTGAGAGTGGATATTTCAGACAATAATTTTCTTCTTGTTTTTTCTTTCAGAGCAAGACTAATTATGGAACAGAAATCCAGAAAATGACAGAAAACCCTTAGTTGCCCTCTTCCAGGACAGTCATGTTGGAAGGGTTGGTAGCCTGGGTCCTCAACACCTACCTGGGCAAATATGTCAATAACCTGAACACAGACCAGCTCTCAGTGGCACTTCTGAAGGGTGAGGGAGGCCTTTCTGTTGTGTTTTTATGCTGTGATTTAAAAAAAGAGAAGTGTTTCGGTAATAACTGGAAGGTGGAATAGAAATAATCACTTAATATTGTGTTTAACCTTTAATTTAAATCAGGGTTTGGTGCTAGAACTTTACTGGGGCAGGAAGTGTTCTGCACTCTTTGCCTCTTACCTTTTGGTGCTTGTAGTTACTCCCCTGTAATCTGATTTGTGTCATGTTATGTCCACGAGTTCTGTACTTTGTACACAGTCCTCCAATCAATACTCTCTGGTTCACCCTTTTGCTGTGTTATCTGCTGTTTCTAGAGAGAATATTTTGTAACACTTCAAGGCTTTTCTGTGTGAGCTTTTGGCAATATTAAGAAAATAAGTATCTCTTTTGAAAAGATGATAAGGAAAGGCTTCCTCCGTGGTTACAGTGAAGTTCAGATCTAAAACCTCACAGGAGATTGCTTCTAGATGACCTCATCAAATAGTTTGAGCCCATGACATCAGAAAATTAACAAGTGTGTGAAGTAACCATTGTGATTGTAACACAACCTGATTGGCTGTTCTCATGAAATCCTATTTGACTTTTTTAAAAAAACACAATACCGGTCATTTTAGGCTTACAGTGTTCAAGTTGGCTTTCTTTAGCATAATTCTGTTTAGCAGACTTGTCTTTTTTTCTGCTTTGTATAGGTGCTGTTGAATTGGAAAACTTGCCACTAAAAAAAGATGCTTTAAAGGAACTGGAATTACCATTTGAAGTAAAGGCAGGTTTGTATTTTGCTTGTGTGTGCAGGACAGATATTTTCTGAACAGGAAGTGTTACATGTTTTAGAGGACCCCTCTACCTGTGAGTCAGAACTTGAACAAATGAGGTACCCTGATTTTCAGGTTATTTCTATCTTAGCTTGTTTGTTTCTTACACCACTTTTGGGTGATAAAGTGAGTTTTCACAGGAATCTGACAGCGTCTCTGTTTTGTATATCCAGGTTTCATTGGCAAAATAACACTGCAGATCCCTTTTTATCGTCCACATGTGGATCCATGGGTGATATCTGTCTCAAAACTGCACCTCATTGGTGCACCAGAAAAAAAGGGAGAGTTTGATGAGGAAAGGGAGAAGTTGCAAGAGAGAGAACACAAGAAAGCCCTTCTGCTGGCACTTGAGGAAAAATGGAAAGTGAGTCACGCTCGTGTTTCATAGTGTATGGATTATATTTAAGATGTAACAAGTGGGAGAACAAATGCACAGGAAATGAAGTTAGAGTTGGATTTGTACATGCTGACATAGTGCAATTTGTGCCCCACCACCCCTCACCATCGTGTCGTGTGTCCCACATATGTTGGAGACACTGAAATAGTTGGGGTTTTTTCTTTCTCCCTGTTAACAGTGATTTCAGTGTGTCAAAGGATATTTTCTCCTGACCAGCTGTTACAGTGGTTGGTAATGCTTATTCCTGTTTTCTCTTTTAGAAAGAACAACAACAGAAAGGGGAGTCCTACTGGTACTCAGTTACTGCATCTGTAGTCACAAGAATTGTAGAAAACATTGAAGTAAGTCTGTGTGTCTTTGGTTGGCAGTTGCTCATTTGCCATTAAAATGGAGAATAATGGTGGGATAGGGGAAAAAAAAGTACACTGTGTTTGAAAGTGGCTTGTTGGGTTTTGAGGAGAATGGCAGGGTCTTATGGGATCTGAGGAGAAGACAGAACCAGAGAGTACAAACACAGAAAAGAGGAACGGGATTTCTGTGAGGTCTAAATAACTACCAGAAATTGGAGAATTGCAGAAAGCAGTATTAATGAAAAGTACTGCTGTCTGCTGTAAGGATAGAAATAGTGTCTCTAGTAATGTTCTTTTTCTGTCTAGTTAAAAATCCAGGATGTGCATCTGAGGTTTGAAGATGGGGTCACAAATCCCTCGCAGCCCTTTGCGTTTGGCGTGTGCATCAAAAACGTCTCGATGCAAAATGCAGTGTTTGAACCAGTAAGTGCAACTGTGTCTGAGAGCTCCTGGCAGCTCAGGTGGGATCCTGCATTTTATGGGGCCTAGTAAATGTTTAGTGAACCACATGGCATTTTAATAACCTTTTGGTCGTTGTAATAAATGGATTCTGAGCATTTCATATTGTTTATTGAGTGTGTAGAACTGAAAACTCACCATGTGGTGTGTGATCTTGACTTTGTTCCACTTTTCCTACTCCAGGTGGAGAAGCTCATGCGGAAAAAACAGCTGGATGTTGCTGATTTCAGTGTTTATTGGGATACCAACTGCACTTTGTTGGGTGACCTCCCTCCTGGTCAGCTGCAGGTACAGAGAGGGGGTTTGTATATGAAAGAGAAATTGTTGTTAGTCTCCCTTCTATACTGAAGACCCAACTGACTTAGAATTTATTGAATATGATGATTTCAAGAGCAACAGAAGTTTATGTTTTCATGCTCTAATGACAGGATACATGTGCAACCCACAAAGGCTGTGCTGTGAAATACTTTGTTTTGCTTTTGAAGAGAGAACGTGTTTAAGAGGTTTTTTTCAATGGACTGGCATCCAAATAAAGTACATTCCAATATATGAAACCAATGCATCCTAATAAGTATTGGACACTCACTTCTTAGAGAGTAATTTGCCTGTAACCCACAGGAAGCAATGGATAGAAGTATGGAAAGTCGGGATCACAATTACATCATGGAGCCTGTCTGCACTTCTGCTCTTCTGAAGAGAAACTGCTCCAAGGAGCCTTTAAGATCCCGCCACACTCCACGGCTGGAATGTGACATTCAGCTTGAGACTATTCCCCTGAAGCTTTCACAGGTAAATACCAACCATTTACCTCTCAGTAACTGAAACAGAGACCATAAAACTGTGGCTGTTTTATGTGGCAGTTTTATGTTTGTAACATCTTAAATACCATTACTGCAGCATAAAATGAATACTCTCTGAAAGATTTTATTTGAGAGGCAGCTCAAATGGATGTACTGAATAACTTGTTTAAAGCCAAGCTTTCCAAATTATTGAATTATTTTACTGCAACTGATTATTGCAAAAATATTAAATGCTTTGTTTGTTGTAGTAACAGAAGGGATGCATTTGGGGTTTTCAGTCTAGAATATACAGTAGCAGCTGATGTTGTGTTGATAACTGAGATGGAAGGAGATTTCATTCTGTGCATTTGTGCATTTGTAAATAAAGAAGCTGTAAGTGGAATGTCACACATGAACTACTACCTGCTGGGAGAAGATATGTGACACTGGAGAACAAAATTATGAATGATGATTAACGTTAATCTAAATTCTGAAGCCATGTGCAGGCCGTTGATGCAGATAAACTAAGCTTGTGGTTGGGTTTTTGTTTGGGTTTTGTCCCCTCACCTTTGCTTTGGAAAGCACTCCAGTATTGCCTCATTGATTTGTATATTATTTCACTAACAGATGCAGTACCAGCAGATCATGGGATTTTTAAAGGAACTGGCAAGAAAGGAACGACAGCTTAAATTCAGGAAGTGGAGACCAAAGGTTACAGTAACAGAGAAGTAAGTACATCTCCATATGTGATGTTAACAGGACATTAAAAGCTATAATAGGAAAACTAGCATGAGACAAATACAGAAAGGTACATAATACCCAAATATTAGAGATGCAGTTAATATTTTGTTCCTCTACCTCAGAAATCAGCTGTAAATATTCAGACATATTTCAAACTTAAAATTATCCTTACCCGAGGCTTTCAATCCAGTTTATGTAACTCAGCATTTTGACTCTGCCTGATCCATGACAGCTGGACCAAATCCCACTGGGGTGGTGGGACTTTGGGAAGCACTGTCCTGACAGTGTGTGGAACTAAATCCCACTGGGGTGGTGGGACTTTGGGGAGCCCTGTCCTGACAGTGTGTGGAACTAAATCCCACTGGGGTGGTGGGACTTTGGGGAGCACTGTCCTGACAGTGTGTGGAACCAGCCCATCTGCTGCTTTTCCTGGCCAGCTGCCCACTGCTTCCCACTGAATCTCCTGGACCTTTCACCAGTTTGCCATGCACTTGGGTTGTTTTTTTTTTATGAGCTATTGGTAAGACAGTAATTTCCCACTTTTCCAGCTGCCGGGAATGGTGGATCTTTGCTCTGAACGCGAATCTGTCGGAGATCAGGGAGCAGAGACAACGTTCCACGTGGGAATTCGTGCTGCATCGGGCCCGGGATGCTGTGTCCTACACTGACCTGTACTACAGCAAGCTGAAGGGGGAACCACTGACTGCTGCAGAGCAGGTATTTAGATCTGAGTTTCTTCTACAGTGTTAATTAATCATCTTACATTTGGGTCGTTTCATCTTTCCAAATTTAAAATCTGGTCTAGTTTAGAGACGCCTCGAGTCGTGCTGCAGCCATTTTTGCTGAACAGACTCTCTTCTGACCACAGCTGAGCTTTTAAAGATGAAACCTGGGCCTGTGGGAGGTGTGTGTGCTGCAGGGTTCCTGTGTTTTTGTTTTGCTCTGCAAAAAGCTGTCTGTTTTTTGAGCTGTAACTGGTGTTCACCAAAAATAGCATTAACTGTTATAGAATGCTCATGTCAGCCTGTGACATCCTTTCTTAACTCATGTACTCTATAGATCCAAAATGTATTTAAGTATCAGAAATATGTCTGCCCCTATGGTTGTGTAGATAATTGGGAAAAATTGTGGCTAGTTGACAATGTGTTTGGGGGTCTTTTATTGTTTGTTTTGTTTTGTTTTTCCACAGTTGATTTTAGGATGAAGAATTTAGTGCCCCCAATAATTAACCTCTGACCTACTTCAGAACCCCCCCCCATGAACTATAATTAGCTGCTCTTTATCTTAATATATTTTGGGACTTTTTTGTTGAATCAGTTGAGGGCACCAGGTACCTCACCTGTCTTAATTACAAGTGCAAATCTGTTCGTACTTTAAATTGTCTGTAGTCTATACTTATGTTATTTAGAGATGAGCTGTAGGAGTAGGTCAGTGTACAGAAAATTTTACAATACGTGGCAAAGCAGTAGAGTGTTACTTTCATAGACCTTGTATTGTGTTCAGCAGAGCTGTGAAATGTAACAAGGGCAGTGGCAGTGGACTAGAAAAATGTCTTTTGATTTCTTGTTCCACAGTAAGATTCTTTAGGCTTAGGTGAAGTCATCATTTCCACAAACAACTTGTTAATCAGCACAAAGAAGACAACATGTCTGAGTAGCTGCCAATGAATACTACATTGTCCTAAATTACACAGTTCATTTCCTCCACCTTCTTTACTGGACAGCAGCTTTTTTTGCTCCTGGCTAAGCAAGGCAGCCTGTTCAATCAGGTTACTTTCCACGGCTTAAATTTTGTGCTGCAAATCTTGCTTCTGATTTCTGATAGGAGGATATAGTTGGGTAAAGAATTTTTACCCCGAAAAGTGTTAAAATAATATATTTTACAATGCAAATAAACTGTATTTGTAGTTGAGGAGGATGTCAGGGTTGCAGTTACCCACATGGGCACCTGGGTATGATCATTAATGCCATGTTAGTTGTTCCTGCACGAGTCTCTAACTCAGTGCAGAGGTATTTGAAATGTTTGTGAACAACATGCTGTGTTCTTTTACTGCAGGTACTTGACCTTTTTTGTCTTTCCAGGCAGAAATGCATCGCATTGAGGATGAGCAGACTTATGAAGAGCTGAAGATTCTGTATGAGATAGTTCACAATAAATTTCATGACCTGGTTGAGGTGAGGAATATTCTCCATGCAGGGTAATATTTGCAATCTTTAGCTGATTATTCTGAAGTATTGTGTGTTCTGTTCTGCTGGAGAGCCTTAGCATGTATTTGCTTTGATTTAGATGTGTGGTATTAATGCTAAAATTGCAAAAATGTTCAGTTCCTGTAGTTTTTACTGTTGTGTCTCTTGCACAGTGAAATCTTTTGCCTAGTCATATGATGATCTTCCCCAGCAGTATCCTTGCCAGAATTTCTAGGGCAGGTACTCTCCATCTTAAAGAAACAGATAGTGGAAATGAGTGCTTGTAATGAGCGTTTTCCCAGAATAAATATGTGGCAGAAATGAGCCCCATGGAAATGGCTGCTGAGCACACTTCATAAAACGTGGACTAATCTCTGTAATAGTTCAATGTCATCTCTCTCAAATACAATTGCTAAAATTTAGAGCTGTGCCTTATGGTATCAAATGACTTCTTCTTTGGCTTAGTGTCTCTAGACTTAAGATTTAAATAATGACATATGGCTTCATAAATGAATGTGCAGCACTAAGTGATGATCTATTTGTTATTTCTGTGCTGCTGCTCTTCTGTAGGCTGAGTATTGATTGAGACACTGCTGGAGTGCTGAGTAAACAGGAGATGGAGTTGTGTTTTTATTGTGATGTTTTTGTACACTTGTGATACTCTTTCACTTACCAGCAGTAATGTGTGTGTGTGTGTTCAATATTCAAACACAGAATGTCAAAGAGCCCTTGCCTGATTCCCTTGGAGGTTCCCCTACTGCAGAATCCACCCATGGCAGCAGCACTGGGATGCTGCAGTACCTCCAGTCTTGGTTTCCTGGCTGGGGAGGTTGGTATGGAGATACCCAGCAGACATATGAAGGTGAACCTTTTGAAGGGCTGCTGCCAGACCCAAAGGAACAGTGGAATCCAGAAGACATCCTGGGTATGGAAATACAGGGTTTGCTACCATAGAGTGATACCTGGTCCAGGTGAACAGAAGCAGCTCTTTGGTTCTGTGCTGTTAAAGGGTTCCCTGTGTCACCTGAAGTACCCAGGTGGCAGAACCTGCCTAGAGTTTAACAACCTGTTGGAGTATCTCAGGACCTGGTGAACCTGCTGATTTCCAAAGTGTTATGTGCAATAAATTTGCTTCCACTGTTGTTGATGTTTATGGCAAAGAGCTTTGGGGCTTTTTCTATTCAAGTGGAGGGGTTCATGTGACTGGGTATAACAGTAACAGTCCTGGGTTGTTGGGGTCTTTGTAAATTTATATTTACATTACCTTATTGAAGTAGAAGAGTTCTATGGAATATTCAGTATTTTTGAGGAAAAAGGTTTATCTGCTCTATCTTTTGTTTCTGTTCTTCTTCCCTAGAACTGGAGAAATCTTTATTTTCAAATCAAAGAAACTGTTTCGTTCTTCAGTAGCCTTTCACAATCTTAATTTATTTAATATGTTCTTTTGGTTTTTGTTTTGTTTTTTTTTCATTAGGTGCAGATGAATTTTTTGATCCTGCTGCAGATGCTTCAAGCATGAATACCTTTACCAAGAGAGATCATGTTTTTGCTAAATTAAATCTACAGTTGCAGGGTGGCTCTTTCACTCTTTTGCATAAGAAGAAGAAGAAGAAGGTGGTGCCTGCTGAGGAGACTGCTTTTATGCAGCTGGAGTTTTCTGGTAATAAGCCCATTTCTGTTCTTTCCCCAAAAGGATCAGAGCTGCCTCACAGTCATTGTAATGTATAACAAACTATAAAAATGTTTGGTTTTTTTGGTAGAAATAAATATACATTTAAGTGCTTTCAAAAGTGCTTGTTGGACAGTGTTTGTTGTCTGTGAAATTAAAGGAAAATGCATCCTGTGTACTAAAAGGAACAATTTTATGTCTTTATGTTCCAGGTGTAAAGATCTTGGCAGAATCCCTTCCTCGCAGAAAGTCTTCCCTTCTCAAAGTTCAGCTTGGTGGCCTTTTCCTGAGGGATTTGGCAACAGAGGGGACCATATTTCCTGTTCTTGTTTTCCCAAATCCTGTAGGTGAAAAAAACTCTCTAAGTTACTCTGTAGGCTGCATAAGTGTGTATGAAACTAGTTATACTCCAAAACTCAACACGCGTTTTTCTTATCCCAGAAAGAGAACACAAAAGTCTTGAGGAAAAATTTCCACTTGCTGAACTTAGTTTTCCCCTCCCTTTCAAAAGATCATTTGCAGAAGTCCTCATCTTTTGGTCTGTATGATTGTGACTTTTAACCTTTTATGTGTTGGGATGAAGATAATTTGTTGAACAACATTTGATTTTTGGAACAATCAGCATTGCTCCTTAACCAGTGATTGTTCTTTTCCATAAAGCTCTGTGGTCCAAGTAAAGGTTTTATTTCCCCTGTACACTGGTACACTAAAGGCAGAAATGAATTCCAGAGGAGATTTCAAATATCTCTTCTGAGCAAACAAAATTTGAATGCAATGCCATGAGAATTTCCCATGTATTTTGTACTTTGTACTGGCTGCAATTTGCACTTGAGCCTGTCTGCTGCAGGAGTGGGTAGTGTTGGCTTCTTAGTCATACTTTCTTCTCCTGTTTCACCATGGCAGGGAAAAAAATGTACATAATAATCTCAGGCTATACATACATTTCAACAGAAAATACTTTTATGCTTATATCAGGTGGCTTGGTTGATTTTATCTAAACAATCTTTTTCTTTTAAATTCTTATCAGCAAAAAGAGGTTGGCTGCATGTCTTCCTTTGGACTCCAAAGTTTGTCCTCAGAAATGACTAATCAGAACACTGGTAAAGATTTCATTTTATGTTTGATGACATAATTCCTACAAACCAGAGATTTCAAAACTGAGTGCCTAGAGTTTTGAATTCATGCAAATGCTTTTTGCAAGTGGTAAAGATAAAATCATAGAAGCTTTGTTTGGCCAGAAGGGTGGATGCAAGTTGGCTGTAAAGAAAGTAAGAAAAGATGTATTTCAAGACAATAGGAGTTGTATCTGCTCTGTGTTTTGATTTAAAAAAGTTGTTAGGAGTTCAACAGTAAGGCCCCAGTTTTACAAATGTTTTTATATATATACAAACATGTTGAATTCTGTTGATTGTAGAAGTTGATCGTGTTATTGCTTTTCTGTTACTGAAGAATTCTTAGACACTTCTACTTTCCTGGTAGTACCAGTTAAAAATCAGTTATTAAATTCTTTGGGGTTTTTTTTTTGCTTTTTGTCTATTTGTTTGTTTGGGGTTTTTTTTTACAGCTGCTTTTTGTAGCTCTTTTTTTTTTTTTTTTTCAGTTGCAGATCCTGATGCCCCAGTGTTTGAGATGCTTTATGAGAGAAATCCAATCCACAGCACTTTTGAGAGGCGCCTGGAAGTCAGTACCAGACCTCTAAATATTATTTACAATCCACAAGCCATTAAGAAAGTAGCTGACTTCTTCTACAAGGGAAGGGTTCATACCTCAGGTTAACCTTTATTGTGTTTTTTGGTGGGATTGGGGTTTTGTTGGTGGTATCTTATCTTTTCTTGTCTTTGATTTTTACTTATTTGCATTCTTAGAAACACAAAGCACAAATCAAAGAATCCCCACTCTAAATTTAAATTAAGCTAATAAAGACCAGAAAAAGGTTAAGGAAGTGTTTTTTTAGGGGGACTGTTTGTTTTGTGCTTAGATGCTTCCTTTTCTTTGTGCAGCAGCCTGGTGAGTACAGACAGTGCCTTTCACCTGCTGCGTTTGCCTGGCCTATATTTTACTGCAAAAACTCAAATCTTTTCTGTTTTCTCCTTCTTTTTTTTTTCCTGATTCAGTAACATGAACAAAGTTATACCTAATGAGTTTTCCATCTCTTGTGCAGGTTTTGGTTATCAATCTGAGTTAGAGGCAAGAGTGGCTGAAGCTGCCAGAAGACAGTACAACAAACTGAAAATGCAGACAAAAGCTGAAATCAGGCAAACTATTGATCGTTTGCTGGTTGGAGACTTCATTGTAAGTTTGTGTCCCAAGAATGTTTATGTACCTTTCAGCCTTTTGGTTTAGGACTTGAAGCTCTAAGAGTGGGGCTTGTTGTTTGTTTGTGTGGTCTTTGTAAGCAGGTGGGGGGTTATACAGGTGGTGGTGTAATATTCCTTTGCTGTCAGGAAATCCATGTTTGTGGTGCAGGGGATGTTTCACCTGCTGAAAAATGTCTCTTTATTGGCTGTAAAGGGAGTCTGTGGTTTAACAAGGTACCAAACTTGAGTGTGGCTGGAGTTTGTGAAGGTCAGCTCATGGCTTTTTTGCTTATGTTTTCTTCTGGGCTATTAAGTCTTCCTTCTTAACTTGCAGGAAAACAGCAAAAGCTGGACCGTGTGCCTTGATATCTCTGCCCCTCAGGTGATCTTTCCTGATGATTTCAAATTTGTGGATCCAGTGTTAGTTGTTGTAGATCTGGGAAGAATATTACTCACCAATTCTCAAGGTATGATCTAGAATTATTGTAGCTTTCCACCTTCTTTCAGAAACTCAGAGCTTAAAAACAAAAGGGTAAAAAAGGACAGGGAAGTTTTGAGGGGGGGATTCTTGATTTCTAAAGTAGAAAGAATCCTTTTCTTATGATAATAGAATGAAAGTCAATATTAGTCAATAAAGTCAATTGAACAACTGATAGATTTAAACCACACACACACACACATATATATATATAAACCTAATAGAATCTGATAGTATATAATATATAAGGAGACAAGGACAGTGCAGGTATGATTTGTGTTTAAAAAAATACAGCTTAAGACTGGATGACCAGATAACAATAAGAAACTTTTGGAATCAAATACTTTTTTGAATACTTTTGTTTATTTGTTTGTTTACTATTATTTTTTTAATCCACAGAAGAATCTAAAAGAACTGCTGATAATTTTTCCTCAGAAGCCAATGAACTGAGTGATGAGGAATATAAAACACCTCTTGCAACTCCTCCCAATACCCCTCCACCAGAATCCAACACCAATAGTGGCATCAAAATGCCTGAATTTACTGGAGTAGAAATAAGTGAAGAGCAGCTACAGGCACACTTAATGAGTAAAAAAATGTATGAGAGATACACACTGTCATTTATGGACCTTCAGATCATGGTGGGCCGAGTGAAAGACAACTGGAAGCACGTTCAGGACAGTGATGTGGGTCCAACCCACGTGGTAGAAAAATTCAACGTTCACCTGCAGCTGGAGCGCAGACTGATCTACACCTCGGACCCCAAATACCCAGGGGCTGTCCTGTCTGGCAACCTGCCAGACTTGAAAATTCACATCAATGAAGACAAAATACTGGCTCTGAAGAACTGCCTTACGCAGCTGAGCACGTCTGAAACCAAGTCTGCAGATGCCCTGCACTTGGGGAGAGACAAGATCTTTGCAGAGGTGGACCAGTTTGGCAGTTTGCACGACTCTGTGATGAATCTCACCCAGAGTGTTGTCATGCTGGAGCAGCACACCAGGGAGGTTCTTGTGGAGTCTCAGCTGCTTTTGGCCGAGTTCAAGGTGAACTGTATGCAGCTGGGTGTGGAGAGCAACGGGAGATACATCTCTGTGCTCAAGGTTTTTGGCACCAACGCCCATTTTGTGAAGAGGCCATATGATGCAGAGGTGTCCCTGACTGTCCATGGCCTCTTGCTGGTTGATACTATGCAAACATATGGAACAGATTTTGATCTCCTGATGGCTTCTCATAAGAATCTGAGCTTTGATGTCCCAACAGGGAGCCTTCGAGACAGCAGGGCTCAGTCCCCGGTTTCTGGACCACACGATGCACGTCCCATCGATGTCACTGGTTTGGCAGAGAGATGCACTGCAGCCTCAAACACTTCACCTGGGAACAACGGAAAGGATCAAGAGTCCCTGATAAAATTAGAGTATCAGTTTGTGAGTGCAGAGTGCCCATCCATGAATTTGGATAGCAGCCTGCAGGTGATCTCTCTACAGGTCAACAACCTGGATATCATCCTTAATCCAGAGACTATCGTTGAACTGATTGGGTTTCTCCAGAAATCTTTCCCAAAGGACAAAGAAGATTCTAGTCCTCAGCCTTTAATCACTGACTTGGAAAGAGATTGGAGGGAACAGGAAACATTCCAGTCTACTTATGCCCAGAACACAGAGGTAGCAGTTGATATTCACTGGTTGAATATACTCCTCCTCAGGACAGTTGGCATGACAAATGGAGAAAAATATGGCAGAAAAATTGCCACAGCCAGTATTGGTGGCACCAAAGTGAATGTCTCCATGTGCAGTAAACTGGATGTGAATGGCTCTCTTGGATGCCTTCACCTTATGGATCTGACACAGGACAATGTAAAGAACCAGTACGTGGTGAGCATAGGGAACACAGTGAGGTATGAAAATCTCATGGGTGATGTAGATTACTTTGAATCTTTGTTCTTCAGGCTCGATGATGGGAATAGCCTTCCAGATGCTTTAAGTTTCACTTTCACAGAAAAGTCAAAAGAGGAGTGTTCTCTCAACCTCAAAATGGCCTCCTTACACTACAACCACTCAGCCAAATTCCTGAAGGAGCTGACTTTGTCCATGGATGAGCTGGAGGAGAACTTCCGCAGCATGTTGAAAAGTGCAGCCTCCAAAGTCACCACAGTCCTGGCAACTAAAACTGCTGAATACAGCGAGATGGTTTCTTTGTTTGATACCACCCCACGATCAAGAGATGTTGCCAGCACAGAAGATAATGAAGGGGATGCATTTGGACCACAGCCCCTCAAAACTGATACTATCAAGCTCATATTGAATATAAACATTGAATCCCCAATTGTCTCCATACCTCGAAAGCCTGGTAGCTCTGAACTGCTTGTAGGTCATCTGGGACAGATATCAATCCAGAATTTTGTACCAGGAGAAGATGAATCTACGAGTGATAGGCTGCAAGTTGAAATTAAAGATATTAAAATGTATTCTTTAAATAGCAGTCAGTTTACGAGCAAGAAGGAACCTGCAAGTGAGACACCTCATGGGCCACATTCTTCCTCAGGTCCTGCCAGTGTTAACAGCCAGGAAGAATCCCATTTTACTCGTCATGACTTCTTTGAATCATTACATAAAGGCCATGGTATGTTAATCAGAGGAGTCTTAATGACTTTAGTATAAGCAGTAGATGGTGCTAAATATGTGTATTGTCCATAGGTCTGACTGTGTTTTGAGCAAGTTCAATAGCTACTACATGATCTCTTCTGTACAGTCTTTATAGGGTAATCACTTTTTCTAATGTTGTTTTAATTTCACTTTCTCTTAAAGCTTTCCACATTCTGAATAACACCACCATCCAGTTTAAATTGGAAAAGATCCCACTAGACAGAGATTTGGAGTTAACTTTTCCTCTGAGTAATGAAGACTTTGGAGTATCAAGTGTTATGAGGATTGAAGGGAAATTTGTGAACCCTCTTCAGGTACAGAAATGTAGTAATTTCCACTATCAATATAAAAGTATTTCCCTGCATGGAAGATAAGTATTTTTCAGGCCAGTATCTTCAGATTTAACATACTGGTAGTTTAGAAATCATATCCTTATACACATAGTTTGAAGAGACAGTCTTAAGTCATAATAACAATGATGAACATTTAACCTCATTTGGGGGCATTTTAGACATCTTTATGAATTAGTCTAACTTTTGCTTACCTTGAACACAGAAGCAAAAGTAACTGTGTCACTGTCCAAATAAATGTATTTGCAGTTCTAGTAGAAACTAAGAATTAAAATGCCATTATCTTGAAAAAAATCTGTGCAGGAGCAGAGGTTTTAAATAAAGGAAACTGAAACTTCTAAAGCTAAGGAGACAAGCAATGATGGCTAAGTAGAAAGTTTGTTCCATATATTACTGTATAATCTCCGCATGGCAAATTAAGTTTGGATGGTAATTATTTTTAACTAACTCTGTGTGGATGGTTTTTGCCCCAGGAATACAAGGGATCCTCTTGTGGGATCCTCTCCTGTATGTTTCCAGTTGGTGTCATCTGGCAGAGCTAATACAGAAGAATTGTTTTGCTTCAACTTTGCATTGTACCTTGTTCTGGATTACGTTTTACTTGTGGTTTGAAACTGCACAGTCTTTCCAGTTGTGAGTTTTAAAACGTATGTACTGATTTTATTAATATGGAGAGCTGTCACGTGATGGTTGTTTCTTTTCTCTGCGTTGTAGGTGGTGTTAGCAAAACACGTGTATGAACAAGTCCTTCAGACTCTGGATAATTTAATTTACAGTGAAGACTTGAACAAATTTTCAACCACTTCTGTGTCTCCAACTGGTCTTAGTTCTCCTTCAGCATCAGTTCATAGTACAGGCACAGAATTCTCGAGTGAGCGGAAGGAAAATGGCTTATTCAGCCACTCCGGTTTTAATTCTGTTCCAAACAAGCCCTTAGCTGTCAGGGAAACAAAGTCTTTTACTCAGATTCAAGCAAACTTTCATATCTCAGAGCTCCAGGTTCAGCTAAGTGGTGATCTCACACTTGGGGCACAAGGTCTTGTCAGCCTTAAGTTTCAGGATTTTGATGTTGAGTTTGCCAAAGATCACCCGCAGACCTTGTCCATCCAGATTGCCTTGCGCTCCCTGCTGATGGAGGATCTCCTGGAGAAGAAACCAGACTCTAAGTATAAGAACCTCATGGTGTCCCGGGGAGCACCCAAGCCCTCCAGTTTAGCACATAAGGAGTATCTTTCCCAGTCCTGTCCCTCAGTATCCAATGCAGAATATCCAGATATGCCACGTTCCCTCCCTTCCCACATGGAAGAAGCACCAAATGTCTTTCAGCTTTACCAAAGACCAGTTTGTGCCTCCCGTAAGAAGCCAAAAGAAGTTGCTGATTCTGAGTATCCTCTGACTCCACCTCCTTCTCCAACAGCAGACAGATCCAAGTTGCCCTGTGGAAAAAGTAACTTTGATGATTCCTTAGTTCATATCAATATATTTCTAGTGGATAGGAAACATCCCGAATTTTCCTCTCGCTATCACAAAATTAACCGTAGTGTAGATGTTGATTTTAATTGCCTAGATGTCTTAATAACTTTGCAAACTTGGGTAGTGATACTGGATTTCTTTGGGATTGGATCCACTGCTGATAACCATGCTATGAAGCCGCAGCCTGAAGATACTCAGCAGACAATCAAATCAGAAATAAATTCCTTGTCAGCTTCTCAAGCCCAAGAGCCTGTAAACACTAAACTGGATCTGAAGGTATACTTGAGATGCAAAACAGTAATTGGATTGTCTGTCATAAAACCTCTGGTTTATAGAAACTTAAGGTGACATTTACATCAAATGTTTTATATTCCAGTGGGGAATGTGCATAAATTCAGAAACAGGTTCAAAGTGTGTGTAGATGTAGCTTAAAAAAAATAGGAGTTACAGAAAAGCAAAACATTTGCAAAATGATTGGCTCCCTTGCTCTGTGACCCTCCTGTCTCGAATGGTAAAGTTGCTTCAGTATTAAAGACCTGACATGCTGAAGTTGGTACTGTGCTGTTCTAGGTACTATGGAGTTATTTATACAAAAAAAGTATATACCTTTATATATATATATATATATATATATATATATGTATATCTCCATAGATGTCTATACATCTAGATGTATAAACATTTTTTTTTAAAAGACTATGATATACATACATATATATATATTTAGTCTTTGCCCAAAGGTCTAACTTAGATGGGAGAAGCCTTCAAAGATAAAAGGATGCAGATGACAGTGCTGGGATTTGTTGTTGGCCTGGTCACTCTGTATTGCTTGGGAGACCTGTTAATGTGCAAACAAGGGAGTAAAAATGTTGCTTTCCTGCTGTGTCTCCCAATCAGATAATTGTTGTTTGCCATTCATGTGTTACAGTGCAATTGTCTGGAAAAATAAACTAAACAAGATGTTCCAGCTCTCGAGTCATGTTGTTTAATACCAATTTGTTGCTTTTTTGTTTGGCCAGGTCCATTCTTTGTCCTTAGTCCTGAATAAGACAACCAGTGAACTTGCTAAAGCCAGCGTGGCAAAACTTGCAGCTCACTTGGAAGTGATTGGTGAGTGGATGGAAGGGCTGAGGTTGTTTGCAGATTAAAACACAAAGAGGTTTGCACTGGAGTTGTGATTTGAAATGTTTTAATTTGGGTGCTCACTGGGTATTTGTGTGTTTTTCCTGGACAAGATGCACATTCCCTTCCCACTGCTTCTTCCTCTGCTTTTTCAGGCTTGATCTGAAATCCTGGCAGCCCTCCCAGTTGTCAAACCCTTGATCATTTTAGCTGAGTGTGGCTGGGTTTTTAATACTTCACTTTCACAGAGCAGAACAATAGTGTTTATTACTGTTTGAGAGGAAAAAAAGCAGTTGTATCTAAGTTTTCCCAGATCAAAGTGGTGTAATCACATGATGTATGTAAAGCATAGAGTTATGTCTGGGTTAATCTAATCTTTGTAGCAGAAAGATGTGATTTTCTTTGAACATGAGGTTTAATGTTTAATTGAATGTGATTGATTTAATTACTTGTAACGAGGTTATCCCACTAATAGAAACTTCTGGGGTTTAGTAACTTATCTGTGTTTGAGAATCCTGATTGTCTATCCCTTGTTTTGCAGAGGGAGATTTAGCCTTGCAGGGAAGTATTGGAAGTCTGTCCTTAAGTGATCTTACAGCTCATGGAGAATTTTACAGAGAACGTTTCACTACCAGTGGTGAAGAAGCTCTCATTTTCCAAGTCTTTAAGTATGAATTTAAACTTCTTGTTACTCAGTATTAGCTCCCAACACTCCCAAAACCCAAACAAACCCAAAATACCCAAACTCTCAGGGCTGCATGATTCTGCTTTGGCCTTTCGTGACCTAAATGAGACTTTGAACATTTTCAGTCATAAACTTACGATTTTTAACTTTTCTTTGTCTGCAATGTATGTGGTTTATCAAGAAAAGTAGCTTTTTAATTCCCTCTAAAGCTGTTCTTGAAACTACATTGATAGTTCCTAGATAAAACAGTAGTTGATTTTTAAAAGATGGAAAAGATTTTCAAGTGATGAAATAGATTTTGCATTGCTTCTTAATTTAGGAATTAGGGGTTTGCTTTTGTCATAGTGTACATTTGAATTTCTTCTGCTTTGTTTAAAGCCAGAGTTCTTATCCTGTGCTGTTTCATGGTTTGCCACCCCCTCCTCCACCCACTAGAATTAATCAGAGTAGAAATTATTCAAGTAGTGTTATGGAATTAATTTCAAATATATCAGCACACTGATTCAGAGTTGAATGTACACATTATCATGCAGTGGAGCACTTACCTTAAGATATAAAATCACCAAAGGTCTATCTGGTGTGTAGAGCTAAAAGGTACATTCCAAATGTAGAATTTTCTTGTTTGCTTAATTAAAACTCCTACATATACATAATTTAGAAATAATTAATACAAGCCCAATTCTTCATGTCTGTAACTGAAATAGTTTTAATTACATGCCGTGAACATCAGTTAAATCCTCTATATTATTATTATTTTGAGTGCAAAAAAATGAATAAGCGGTTTATAAAAGGTAGCTGAGATTGCTAAATGTTGCTTTTAACCTTTCTTCCAGGTATGGGAGGCCAGACCCTTTGCTGCAGAGGGAGTGTGACATCCGTGTCACCCTGAGGATGGCCTCAGTGCAGTATGTGCACACCCAGCGCTTCCAGGCTGAGGTGGTGTCCTTCATCCAGCATTTCACTCAACTTCAGGACGTCTTGGGGAGGCAAAGAGCAGCCATTGAAGGACAAACAGTATGTCTGGGGTTTTTTCTGTTCTTTCCCAGCTTGTCTTTTGCAGTTGAAATGCAATATGTAATTTAAGTTAATGCATCAACTCATTTTAATTGAAATGGTGAGAGGCTTCGGAGTTCTGGTGTTGCTGCAGATTTCTCATCTTGTAGTCAAAACACCTTATTTAGGGCCATCCTGCAGCTCTTTGAAAGTGTAGAATACCAAATGTACACATTACTTAAAACACTTGGATCCTGCAGGATGCACTGGACAAAAAGTCAAGGTGTTATCTTACCTTTTTCTCCAATGTAATAATACCTGAATAAGGAGAACCAAGGGAGAAGTTCTGTTCCACTCAGGTCTCTGGTTTAGTTTGCTGGTAGACTGAGAAAATCAGATGCTGAACTCAAGCATGATAAAACCTATCAATAATCATGACAGTCATGGACTATTTTATGACAAAACCTAATGTGGGAGTGACTTATGTAGTTAGTAGTGATAGTCATGTTTAAAAGTTGCTTCTCATAATTGGAGGAAAGACAGTGAATGCTTGGACCTATTAAAATGCTTCGTTGTACATCACTTGGAGAGTCTGAATCTGATTTTGAAACATCTGTTCTAAAGGATGGGGTTTTTTTCCTTTTGTAAATAATTTTTCTTGAGTAAGGTTTTTAACAGTGAGCTGAGTGGTGTCTGGTTTGCCCCTTAGCTCAGTGGTGACAGTGTGTGTCACTCCTGATGCTGCACCTGCTGCACAGGTATTTCCTCTTGGCATCAGAATCCTTTTTTAATGACCCTTTATTCTCTGCCTGAAACAAGAGGTTGAGGTGTTCTTTTTTTGTATAAAATTTTACCACATCTTAATTCTGTAAATCAAAGAGTAGTGTTCCTGAGTTCAGTACTAATCAGTGTGAAATAATCACCCACTTCCTGGAATTTTCGTAATTATTTTTTTAAATGCATTTTTGCTTTTCCCAGGTAAGAGACAAAGCCCAGAGAGCTTCCCGAGTTCTCCTTGATATTGAGGCTGGTGCTCCTGTTCTGCTTATCCCTGAAAGCTCCAAGTCCAACAGTCTCATTGTAGCTAATCTGGGAAAGCTGAAAGTCAAGAACAGATTCCTGTTTGCGGGAATGCCAGGCACCTTCTCCTTAAAGAACAAGGTAAGAACATGACTTCATTTAACAACTGGGGGGTTTCCTAGTTCTTGTGCATTTTATTTCTGCATTCTGGTAAATGATTCTTATGTTTTACTTTATATGTAGACTTTTTACTACTAATAATGCCAGTCTGTGCCAGTGTGCTGGGTAATCTTATGGATCTGTGCCTGCACCCGGGGTTGTTGTCTGAGGCATTCAGGACAGAGGGACTGAACTGAGTCTGTTCTGAGAGAACAGAGGGAATAAAGGAGTGAACCCACTCCAGCTGGTCTTGTTGGGAAGTAGGACCCAGCTGGGTGCACACCTGAACCTGGGAGCACAACGGGCTTCCAGCTGACTCTGCTGGGTAGCAAAAATTTCCACCGTGTGAGTCACAGAAAACAAGGATCTGTGTAGGTTCAGACTTGGGGCAATACACTGAAGAGCAGAATTGGGTTCAATTTATGGTTTTGTGCTCTCAGTGTGTGTAGTTGCTTTGATCAGTGAAACCTAGTGAAAGGTTTCCCTTGCACCCCTGGCAAGGCACAGGACAGGAGGAGCTGGTGTTGCTCTTGAGAGATGCAGCCCCAAAATTTGGGGTAAGGAAAATCCATCTTGGATGGCTTTCTGTATCTAACCTAAGCAACAAAATAGGTGGTTGTCTGGGAACCCCTAATTCCATTTTGAAGGGTGGTAGGAATGAGATGGATTAAATTGCTGCAGCAGTTTATGGTGTGTCTGTTGCCTCCATCTGATTTATATCCACCAGTGTCTTTGCTGTAAGGAAACACTGGACTGCAATATTGAGTTGTTTTCTGTTCTGTACTGATATATTTAAGGGCTTGTAAGTGGTAGATTCCTAAATTTATATAAGAAATTAAAACAAAGGATGTGTGCACAGTAGTTTTATTTCAACCTAAAAATACTGTGTTGTGTAGCACTGTAGAAATTTAGGTGTTTGAAATGGGATTAGGTGTGGTTTGGCTTTTTTTTTTGGTGGTTTTGTTTTCATTTTTTTCTCTGTTCTATGTTTATTTTTGAGGATCGGATTTTGCAAGGCAATGCATACAAGGATCCTGTTTTATTTGAGGTATTTCACATCTTTGTGGCAGTGTTCAGGTGCTCCTCATTCATCTTTAAAAAAGGAAATATTCTTGTGGAATTTAGCACTTTAAAAAGTTCCTTCATTCATTAAAAATTATGTTTTTGTTCTAAAGATTTTGCTAAATTCTATAAGAATTGGATTTAAATTTGTTGTGGTGTGCTCTTTCTGCATGTCTGAGGAGCTGTTAATTTGGATTTAATTGCATAAATTCATAGATTTATTGATGATGTGATGACTTTTCTTTGCATGTACTTATGAAATGTTAATTTTTTCAAATTTTTTTTCTTAAAATCCTTATCATGATGACAATGAATTTTTGCAATTTTTTCTAATATTTAAAAACCACATAAGGGAAGAAAATGGTCACTCCATCATGGAAAACTATGAAATTGGTCAAGCAGGATTTTTGGGAGAAGAAATTCCTAATGTTGATGTGACTTTTCCTAGCGAACTTACCCTTTGCAGGTTTTTGATGCAAGGCAACTCATAAGATTTCCATGGCATATGTTATTTTCATCACCTGAAAAACAGCTTTAAATATTTAACCATCTTTATTCTGCAGAAATGTTTAGTATCTTGACAGTCTTACCTCTCCATTTTGTATTAATTCCATTTACATGACAGCTTTTTTGTTTTGTGCAAAACCCTGTAATTTTGAATTAGTTTCTCATTGAAAAGATTTCACAGCTTTTTGGGAAATGTTGGTGAAATGAACTTTTTAAGAAAGAAAATGTTTTCATCTGCTGATAAGATTGTAGGATAAAAGTTTGGCCATCAGTAAAAGATACTGGCATTCAAATAAAATATGTAGTTTTTGACAGGAATTTGTTGCAGCTTGAGCCTTGGTGCACTGGTTCCTTAGAATTTAAATTAAATATCTATTCTTAATTATAAAATTCTTTTCTTTAGCAGGATTCAGTTCAATTTTCATCTCCTTTGGGAACCCCAAAACACAGCATGAAGAAAACAAGTGCTGATGAGTCCAAAGTACCGATGGAAGGGCTGGTCATGAAAAAATCCTCAGGAACAAACGTTTCCAGGCTGAAGAATGAGCCTGCACTGAACACTTCAAATAAACAACAAGGGCACCAACCCAAGCTGCCTGTTGTACCCAACCCTGACAGCCCAGGTATGTGAGGAACAGGAGAAACCCCCCAGAGCTCTTCTTTTTTCTGGTGAAATAGGACAGGGACATTTTGCTTCGATCTCATGTGACACTGAAAAAAAAAAAGGCTCTGGGTCTGAAGACTGTGGATTTGAAAAGAAATGACTTCTTAGATGTCAGGCTGATTTTTACAGCTGAAAGGATTAGGGAGTTGTAGTTCAGCTCCTGGAAGAACATTCCTGCAGTTTGGGTAGTTTGAGTTGCACATTGCAGACACAGAAATGTAGTTGGACTCTCAACTGAGAGTTTACATTTACCTGTGAATGAGCTCAGTGTCTGGTAGTTACAGATACTGATGAGTGTGAATAAAAAAAATTTAAAAATTGGAATAAAATCAAGACAAAATCATATTTCTTTTTAAAAGTTAAATTTTTCCTTAAAGTGAACGAGTTGGTATCTGGTAGTTACAGATAGTGATGATTGTGAATAAAACCCAAAAAATTTGGAATAAAATCAAGAGTAAATTAAATTTCTCGTTAAAAGTAAGGTGCATTAGTTTTGTGCAGATTCTGTTTTTTTCTTTCTGAACGTGTTATCTCCTCCCTGCAGAGGATCACATCTGCCTCTTAGACTGCATTGTGGTTGATCTGCAGGACATGGACATCTTTGCTGCACAGAGATACCAGAGAGAGTATTCCAAGGCTGTGGAAGATACCAGTGCAGACTTGAGCTTTCCATCCTACTTGGTGAGGCAGACAGGGGGGAGCCTGCTGACAGAACCCTTCAGACTGAAGTTACAAGTGGAGAGAAACTTGGACAAGTGAGTTTGAACAGGATCCCTTTGTGCTGTCAGCCTGAAGCTGTGTTTCACGTGCCTTTTACTGTACCCTGAAAGCCTTGCCTGCTGTGTAAGAGCTCCTGGGAAGGCTGAGGTTTCCCCCTTTGTTGCAGGGAGCTGAGCCATGCAGTTGCAGACATATCAATACATGGCAACCTGTCATCAGTGCACTGCTCCCTGGATCTGAACAAGTACAAACTGATCCGTGGGCTGCTGGAGAACAACCTGGGGGAGCCCATCGAGGAGTTCATGCGCCCTTACGACCTGCAGGATCCCAGGATTCATGTAAGAGGAGCTGTGTGCAGCTGGAATTCTGTCTTGGAGTGTCTCTGGGGGTTTTGCTGATGGCAGCAACATTTTAAGAACAGAGCTATAGACCAGTAGTGTGAAAATGGATTAACAGACATTTTCAACTCCAAGGCCACACTGCTGTGAAATGTAACATTTCCCCAGGAATGGCTGCTGACACTCCCTGAAGGAGAGGGACCCCACAGCTGTTTGCATTGGCCTGGGATAAGGTTTAATTCAGAAATGAAAGTTAAACAGATGCTCTGAAAAAGAATGTTGGTGTTTTCCACTTTCAGACAGTTTTGAGTGGAGAAGTGTACACTTCCATGTCGTTCCTCATTGACATGGTCAACGTGAGCCTGGAACTGATGGATCCAAAGGGAAGAGATGGACACAGCTCTTTAGCCAGGTATGAATGTCCTTTTGTTACTCAATTCCTTATCCTAAATACTATGCTCATCTGAAAGATATAGGACAAGAATTAAAGTAATATGTGGAATTACAGTTTAATAATGCAGTGAAATAGAATTTCTTAATTAGAGTTCAAATGAGAGTTTGAGCTGCTCTGAAAGATGGAAGGGAATGACACTGTACAAAAGATACCATCTGTGTCCTTCCAGTTGATCTTGAAACAACAGTTCAGTAATCAGTTAACTTCCTCAAGATGAATAGTATTTTAATTAAGGAAATGATGTGAGGGAAGTTTAAAAAAAACAGATTTCTGCTCTATGTTGGCTTGATTTGTTTGGGTTTTTTTTTTAATCCAGAAGGTTCTGTATAATTGGAAAATATAATTACATACAGTATAGATCTACTTTCTATCACTGTGACATGAGATGTGATTATAGTTGTTTTAGAAAATACCTAAATGGAAGATACCATCAGTATCCCATACTTTTAAAATCAGTGCCTTCAAGGAATAAATATACCCTAAGTCTCTTCAATGCATTGTTTCGCTTTTTATTCTCCCAGGTTTGATTTTAAGAAATCCAAGTTGCTTTTTGAAAGCTCTTCCAATGGAACAAAGTCTGTCAATCTGGTTTCCCATTCCATGATGGCCTTTGACACCCGTTATGCTGCACAGAAATACGCTGCAGGGCCCCCAAATGTCTTCAACTGCATCTTCCAGTCCTCCAAGAACACCAGCAGCCCAGGAGCCATCCAGATTGAACTGCACTTCAGGTTGGGAATTCTGGGATTTGCTTGTTTTTAATAATGACATAACCAGCATTGTCCTGTTGTAATACCCCTATTATTAATGTAGATAAACTTGCTGGCATTGTTTTTAAATCTGATCATATTTTTGGGGTGGTCAGTGGTACTTGATAGATTGAAATCTGCGGTTATTAATTAACTGAAAGTTGGATTTTTTTTCTCCCTTTTTGCAATAAAATTTAGGTTTGAATGTCTAGTGAATCAGATGAAGTTCTGACCTATCAAAATCAGTAGTGCTTAAAGCTCGATAAGTCTGGCTTATCACTTGTATGTTTGCATAAAATCAGACTGTAGAATTTGTAATATAAGTTGTAAAAAAGCTGTTTCCCAGCAGGTGTCACACGAGCCTTTCTGAGACCATCAAATACAGACTGAAACAGCACCTCTTTCAAAAACAACCTCTATATTCTCTTCTGTGTTCTGTCCTATCCTGTTTGCTTTTCCTAGTCTATTTTGATCTAATTTAATATCGAAAATGGGAATATGAAGTATAATGACAGTATTTACCAGTATCAGCATGGTGTTTGGTAGGGAGATGTTAACTTTAAAAGGAGGGTGAACTAGAGATGTTGCTTTCACTTTTGTTCAGATTTACTGACCAAACACAGGCTTTTCACTCTTCTATAAGTGTGACACCTTCTGAAGCAGTTGCAGGAGCAATGTAGAAAAAAACCTGTGGACTATTTTAATCCAACAGAAAACCTTGAAGCCTTTTGTTCATAAAAACCAATCAAAGAAACTTCAGACAATTGAGAGAAATTTGTTTTGAAGGTTTGGATGCTACATGATGGTTATAAGTACTTAATAAGTGTGTTCAGAAAGACATTGACATTTTGATTGGAATAAAACTAAGGTGGGATTTACTTTAAAAAAACCTAAACCCCCACCAGCTGGTTTTCACAGGACTGTTGAGTCAGTAGCTGCCTAGATTAGGCACAGTTAGTGAGTTTGCACAGTACAGCCTAATCTGGTTTATGAGTGATGGCTTCAAGAATCTTCTTCCCAACTGTTATGCTTTTCCATTTCAGCCACAGCAGCATGTGTTCTGCTTTTAGTGGTGAGAGCATCCTTGGCACTGGATGGAGGTGCTGGCAGAGCTCAGTGATAGTGTTGTACTGGCTGGTGCCTTTTGAAATCTCCTGGAGAGCCAGGGAGAGTTAAAGGCTTGTGCTGTTGGAAGCAGAGCAGACAGGCTGCTCCCACAAAGGATCACAGTTCTTTAGAGATTTTATAGTCCACAATGTGCTGGATATAAAACTGTTTCATGGTACTTAAACACTTAGATGACTTTCCAGTTAGCATGACCAAATATAAGTGGTATTCCAGATCCTGAAGCCAAACACTTTTATCCCTCCTAGCCAGACACTCAGAATGTGATGCTGGGAGTTCAGGCAGGCTGACATTTTTTGGGGATGACAGAGCAGCTTCCTGTGCTGCAAAATGCTGTCAGGGTGTGAGGGGAAACACACTGAACGTCTCATCTCAGAGCCAGGTCTGAGTTTCACATGCAGTACTTTAGGTTTGATACCCAGCAGATGTCAAATGATAATAAAAAGATCAGTTTTAAAATCTGAGACTTTGCAAATTCATATCAATAATGTAAATGTATTAAAGGAGCTTTTATAAATGTCCTGTTAGGCAGTTTCTCAGTTCATTCTTTTTGTCATTGCAGCATAGAATTCATGCACTTAAGACCTGTTGGGTGTCTGTGGGTACAGCAACTTGATGAATTTCAATGTTATTCAATCTTATATATATCTTATTTAGTCTTATATATGATTGACTTTTATTCAATCATATATATATAAAATAATAATCTTATTCAATTTTTTTTTTAAAGGACAGACTAAGTGTATCCCTTGGAAGTTCATATAGTTCTTACTGGATACTGATAGTTTTCGGCATGGTTTTAAATCTATGCAGGATGTAAAGTTCACTTGTATTCTTTTCTCTTCTTGAAAGGTCTACTAAGGATTCCTCCAGTTTCACAGTTGTTCTGAACAATCTTCGTGTATTCCTGATATTTGACTGGTTGTTGCTGGTCCATGACTTTTTATATACTCCTGGAGATACCAAAAAGCGGGAAAACCCCCTTTCGTCCCGGCAGAGAACTTACATCAGTGACACAACTGTGGTTCCCAAAGCAGTGAAAAGTGGGGTTGTTACCAAACGTTCTTCACTGCCTGTGACTGCAGAAAAGCAGCTGGAAGTGAAGGTTAATGTGACAGGTAAACGTGCTCTTCTCTAGTGCTTTTGTAGGAGCTTTTCTCGTTAAAATCCATGTGCTGGTGGAAAACCAGATCCGTTAAAGGAAATCAAGAAACCTGCTGCAAATGCTTTAAATAACTCAGTGATATTGCCAGTTGCCCTGGTTATTATTTGTGGCTTTGTTTGGTTCAGGAACTGAGTTTGTGGTGGTTGAAGACATGTCTTGCTTCGATACCAACGCCATTATTTTGAAGGGGACGACTGTTCTCACCTACAAGCCCAAGCTGTTGGATCGTCCTTTCTCTGGGAGTTTGTTTGGCATTGAGGTGAGAACAAAGAAATTTGCTGTTGTCAGACATCTAAAATTAGAGGAGCTTGTGAAGATACTTCACTAGAAATATGCATACAACAGGAATAACACACAAATTATTTTTGAAGTTTGTTAGTTCCTCATCAAATGCTCCCATTTTATAGAGTTTTGTATTGTTTCTCTTAAGACATTGAAACACTTGACTGGAACCCCAAAATATTGCTAGTTCTTGCCTGATCTGTTTGCTCAGTTAATAATTTTTTTTTTAAATAATTTTCAATTTTTAGGTGTTCTCATGCAGGTTAGGAAATGAGCAAGAGACTGCACTGTCAATTATTGATCCAGTACAGATTCATATGGAGCTTGTTGGGAATTCTTCCTACCCAAGTGGTTCAGGACTGCTGGATGCTTTCAATAGTGAAGATTTTCCTCCTATTCTAGAGGTAATATTAAAGGCCTGAATAAAACTCTATGTGATAGAGAATACTAAAGTATGATCTAGCACAGATATTTTTATGCCCAAGGATTCAGTAGAAGACTTCTGAAGTCATAAGAAAAGAATAAGATAATTTTTTCCTGAAGTGAAAAAGGGAAAGAAAAAAGCATGAAGAAAATGCTCTTAGTGGTAATGAATGAGGGAATTTTGGGATGTACTGTAGAGATTAATAGTGGAGGAAAGAAGAGGGCTTTGTAGATAATGTAGACATGTGAGTTACTCATACCTGAGAGACAAAGTTATTTTTCTGTATCTAATTGTCAGAACTTATTAGAGGGGAATTCTATGTAGAGACTTTTTTACCATTATACTAAAGTAAAAACATTTTTCCCTTGAGATGTGCTTTTAACACTTTTGGTTGTTGGTAAATATGTTTGCCAATTTTATTATTGGAGCTTCCAAACAGTGTGATCATCAGCTTTTAACACTAAATTTTGTCCTCCTTTGGGAAAAGCTTTATTAATATCCAAAGTACACAAGAAAAAATATGTAGAAAAGGATTTAAGCGACTCTTATATTTTAATTTTTCATTTAGATTCAGTTGCAGGCACTGGATATCAGACTGTCCTACAATGATGTTCAGCTCTTCTTGGCAATTGCAAAGTCAATTCCCCAGCAGACAAGTGCAGCTCTGCCTGACTCAACTGCTGCAAGTGCTGCTCATCCCCCCAGCTCAGCTCTGGGGACTGAGGCCTCCTCCACACATGAAAACAGGGATATATCCAAACGTGTGCTGGATCCTGTGCTTGGTATGTTTTTAACTGTTGGAGTGAAGCCATTTTTTTATCTAAAGAAGGTTTCTACACAAAAGATGTGGGTATCTCCATGGTGTAAAACACTTGTTGATTATAATTATCTGATGATGGTACTATAACAACAGTAAAAGCAGTGCTGAATCACGTGCTTTTACTGCAGTTGCAATCTGAAACAAAACCCCCGTTTTTCATGCAGATATATCTTGATTTTAGAAATGAAACCAAGTAGATAGCTGTCAAGGATTTATGACTGGTTAACTGTTCCATTCCAGAGGTGCAGCTGGCTCGCCTCCAGGAGCTGGGATTCAGCCTGGAAGATTGTCGGAAAGCTCTTCTGATCTGCCAAGGTAACAGCAGATATTTAGTTGGCCTTGCAGATTGTCCCTATTACCTTAATTACAATTAAATAAAAACTTTCAGACTGTCAGGTAGCTGATGCACAGGCAGTATTTCCTTCTTCAGAATTTTTTTACTTTGGCTCTGTGTTGGAATAATCTCAAACATTCTTTTTCCTGTTCTGCTGCTCTGTAGCACCCACCCCCCAAAGACTGTCCTTGCCTTTTTTGGGGTGTCATATGTGGGATGTTTGGGTGTATTTTTGTTTGGGGGTTTGGGTTATGTGCAGGTTTATTCTTTTTCATGGTGTCCCTGCTTCTTGCCGTTATCCATCTCTTCCTCTTCAGAGCACATGTTTTCATCTCTCCCTTTTTGAATCATATATTCCCTATTTCTCCATGCAATATATGAAAAGGTGAAGCTTTAACAGAAGTGATTATTTTTCTTTAGCATTGTTATGCTTCCCAGTTTATTTAGAGGCATTCCTAGCATTAATACAGATTTTTATTATGTTGCCACTTGATTTGCAAACTTCAAAACACATTTCTCACTCTTAAAAAATTCCTATGTATGTATAATCTCATATTTGTGCTATTAAACAGAACACATTTAAGGGACTGTTGGTGACTTGCCATAAGAGGAAGGGGAATAGTTTGCTTTCATATGTTTTTTACTAAATACCTTGAGGAAGTAGATGGTGATTGATTGGTTGTTTGCTTTTATCTAAGGTGACTTGAAAAAAGCAGCAAGTTGGTTGTTTAAGAATGCTGAACCTTTGAAATCAGTTTCCCAGACCTCTTCTGCTCGAGACAGCCAGGGGATTGTGCCTTTCCAGTTCATCTCTGGAGTGGAGATAAAGGCAGAGAGTGTGTGCATTTGCTTTATTGATGACTGCATGGACTGTGACGTGCCCCTGGCTGAGTTAACCTTCTCACGTGAGTGTTTGCTTCTGCCTTGCACAAAATGACTGTCAGTGACTGCTTTCAGCTCTGCTTTCTCAGGACTTGTGGAATTTTAACTGATGGTGTTTTGGTAGTGGGGTTTGTGGGGGGTTTTGGGGGGTCTTTTTTTGGTTTTGTTAGGTTTCTGGTTTTGTTTTTAAGAAGATCATAGTCCTTGTAGTGTTTAAGACTCTGGTTTCCCCTTTATACATCCCATAACTAATGGAATCTGTGCTGAGCAGAACCCTGGGGAGGCTCCATGTTGTAAGGCATGGCTGTCTGTAAATGCTATTTGAAGAGTATTTTGATAGGCTTTGTGTACCATTTCAGTTTACAAGACAAGACAAAACCTTCCATTGCCTAATTAAGAGTTTATAAAATTGGGGAGCTTGATTGTTTTGCATCAGTGTAACATTCACTTTTTTTCCCCCCCCAGGTTTGAATTTTCTCCAACATTTGCGAACCAGCCCTGAAGGTTACGCTCATTTTACCCTCTCTGGAGATTATTACAATCGAGAGCTTTCAGGTGAAATACCTGGGGAGTTGTTGTTTTCTTATTTATGTTTAGGAAACAGCCTTTCCTACTACAGGAGCCTGAAATTCTCCTGACATGAAATTTGTGTCTGTCTGTGTGTGTGAGAACAAGTGATCATAGACAAGATACCCTGACTTGAGATCAGGTGGAGGGATGTGGAAATTTGAGGTTTTGCTGATCTGAGAATAGCACTGAAGTTTTCAAATGTAATTGCAAAAGAAGGTTATCCAGGAACATGACAGTTATGTAACTAGGGGTATCTGTATTCACATTTTCAGTTTTTACTTGCTTGGTGCAGTCAGTTTGTTACGCATTTCAGGAAGGAAAAGCATGTGAGGGCAGGTGATTAGGCTGAAGTCAATGGAATTAACATAAGAAGACCATTAGAATTTATATTTTAAATTAAGAAAAACAAATTAGGCCTCAATCCAGGTCAGACACTGACAAAAGAAATAATCTAGTTGTGGTTTTTTTCTGAATTGAGGAACTAAATTTTCTGATATGTAATTGGTGACAACCACCTCAGGAATTATCTACCAATAGCAAGGCAGTTTTTTTGTTTTTAAAAATACATAGAGGGGGATTTTTTTAATAGCTTTTAGACCTTTGTCTTATGTGATACTGAATAATAGGCCAACTTATGCATAACTGTATGAAAATCATTTTCAAAACTATTTCAGAGGGCTTAGTTGCAGCTGACTTAAATAAGAAGCAGTAATTGCCTTCTAATGCTTTAATTGGAATTAAGATATTTCTGCAAGGCCTTACATGCAGTGTACATAGTATCCATACATGGTATGCAGTGTGTACATACAGGATACACGGCTCAAATGGAGGAGCCGGAGCAACTTCATATTAGGTAGCAAATTAAATACAGTTTATCTTGAACGCAGATTAAAAGTAAAGGATTAAATACTGAAATATGTAAGCACCATTCCAGGGTGGCCTTCCCACGTGCAGCAGAGGTGACTTTGTGTTTGTTCCCAGGCTGGGAGCCCTTCATTGAGCCGTGGCCCTGCTCGGTGTCTTGGCAACAACAGGCCTCGAGCCGCCTCCACCCCTCCCGCCTGAAGCTGGAAGTGAAGGCCAGACCACGCCTGGATATAAACATCACCTCTGTCCTCATAGGTACGTGGGAATATTCCCTGTGCAGCCTGATTGTCACTCCTGAACAGGACAGACAGCTCTGACCGAGCCCTGCTGGTGTCCCTTGGAGGGGGGGGAGTTGGGCAAGTCCCCACATCCCTTCCGTGGTGTTTTACACAGGTGTGTGTTTGGGCAGGCACTGTCAAAGTGTAAAGACATGAGCTGCATGTTTTAGAGGTTAGCAGGGATTCTTTCTCTGCTCATATGAATTCTATCAAATTCATATGTTATTTGAAATTTAGTTTTGATCAGAAACAGGCTTTCATCTAAAGCTTTCCATACTGTACAGTGCTTAAAAATATTTTGGGAAGCTCGTCATTTTTCAGTACGTTGACAGGTGTAGTGGGGAGCTACTCTTTTCAGTTCTGCAGTCTCTGAACACCTGAGCTTCAATTCCCACCTTAGGAAATAAAAATGTTTTGTTCGTCATTAATTCAAATTTCATGTGAGCTGCTGTGTTGCTGGGCTGTGATCGTGTGCATTTCCCAGGAATATTGTTGCTCATTGTGAATAATTTGGTGAGCACAGTAAAGAAATGGCAACAGCTGAGTTTGCAGATGGAACAGAAAAGCCTTCCTTGGTCCTTTCTCCCAGAAGACCTGTGGGGTTGGCAGAAAGAGGGGAGCCAAAGTAGCAGGAAAAGCAAATCAGTGATTCCTAAGAGTTCCAATGATGCTTTTAAATACCAGTGAGAACAAGTAGTAAGGCTGGTTTGTGATTAATACTGTGCTAAAGGACCCGATTAGTGTCTTGATATTTATGCAGGAATGTGGCTGTACTTCTTAAAACAAAAGAACCAAATCCCTAGGAAGTGCTTCTAACATGGAAATATTTATGGTTAATTGCCTCCACAAGGAGAGCTCTTAGATTGCCTTAGGAGTGTCTTAAGAACATGGAATTCCACTTAAAATTTTTTTTTGAAAAATAAAATCTTTATTATTTGTTTTTGAAGATAGTGCTGTGATTTTATGAGCTGTTGTTTGTCTTTGACTCATATAAGTGTTTCAAAAAAAAAAACCAGTGAGATAAAACCGCTGCCATTAAAGTGGAGTAACTTGAGTGTGATGAATTTAACACACTTTTCAATGACTTTGTTTACTGCCACCTTGGAGACATTGGCTGTCTGTGCTTACATTCCTCTAGAGCAATACACATGTACCAAACAGTCATGGATGGAAGATTACTGTAAACAGGACAAAGAAGTGAATGTAATCAGCTCAGAAGACTGGATGGGCTCTTCGGTGGATCCCCCATGTTTTGGGCAGAGTATGTTGCTCATTAATCACACTTTATTTGAAACAGTCCTGACACACACGGTCATCTGTCTAATGTATTACAAACAGAAGTACTTGGGCTTCACAGCACACAGTGATTTGTTAGAGATGTTTGGCAAAAAAAAAGAAAAAAAAAAAGACAAAAAAGCTGTGTTCTGTTCAGTTGTGTTCAACTCTTTAAAAACAAAAACCATTCTGGCTGCTTAGCTTTGAGTGAGAGCTTTGCACTGCTCGTTCTGCTTCCTTTTTTTGTCAGTTAATGAGTGACTCTCTCATCAAAGATTAAATCAAGAGTATTGGCTCTAGGGCATGTGCAGTTCAGAGGGGATCTTTTTCTTTCTGTACCCCAAAGTCCTGTATAACTGAGTTTCTGGGGAAAAATCCTGTTTAATTTGTGAAACTTAATACGTGACAGGTCTTTTTAGCTTCTCTTGTCCCAGAATTACTTCTGGAAGAAATTCAAATAAAATTTGAATAAAATTTAAATAAATTTGAATAAAATAAAAGTCTCTATCCCTGGCTCAGTGTAAGCCAAGGGATAGAGACTTATAACTGCATGATGCCAACTGTATCTTCCTCAATGCATGATGGGGAAGATCTGCCTGTATTTATGTGTTTTTTCTGACCTGCTAACTTTGTCTTTCCTGTCTGCCAGGCCTTCCTCTTGTGTACCTTAGAACTAGGAGTACAGCCAGTTTGACTAACCTAGAGCATCAGATCTATGCTAGAGGTACTGTACAGAGAGAGACCAAAAAAAAAAAAGGTGGTTTTCTTCTTTGGAAGGCTCTTGTACAATAAATACTGTGCTGTATGTGTGACTTGCTGGTAGACTGGCCTCTATATTTAAAAATAATCAAACCTCGAAAAACCTCAAGCTAAAGAACATGACAGCTACTTTTATCCTGGGTTTATCTGTTATTCCTCTCTGGAACCTTAAGGAAAGAAGGGAGAAGTATAACTAACCCTATGAATTATATGAATTATTGGCTATTCAATGTCCCTTTTCTAGAGAGACAGTATAGTGTAATTAAAAATAGCATAATATCACAGTATTTTATTTGTATTCTAAAAATATCCAACATTATGTTCAATGTACCTACTTATGCCTAATTCAGCATATTTAGCTACTTAAAACTTTCAGATGCCTTCAAAAAGAACAATCTGTTTTCAGTAAGCCTTAGGATGTAAGGCATTCCTACCAAATATCTTGTTAATTTGTTTGGGTTATACTTGACTTTACAGTCTTGGGGCAAAACCATACAGTTTAAAGTAAGATTTTTTTTAATTTTTGACATTATGGAAGACAAAACAGCACACTTGATAAATATGTAGCCCTGTAGAAAAGTTGCTGAGGGGGAGGACACAACGTTTTCTAGAAATCTGCATTTGTGGCCTGTTCAAGTGCCCCTCAGAAATATTTTCTCTGAGTTTAAAAAAAAAAAAAACAAACTCAAAATGGAAAATGATAGAAGGGCTTATTTTTCTGAAAGATTTTTCCAAAAATCAAACAAACAGCAAAACTTGTATTATTCAATGCTTGGCTTTTAGTGGGTGTTGCAGCTAAATTACTAAATTAATTATGAAAAAACCCTCCTTGTAATGGTAATCTTTTTTTTTTCATGCAGTAGTCTCAAAATGCAACTTTTACATTATGTTTTCCTTTGAAAATCAGGCCATGGTCCCAAAAATTCTTTTTTAAAAGTCTCAAAAAATAAACTGGCAATCGATTAAACAACAGAGTAAAAGTTCATTTGGCTTCTGGTCTGTAATTTTGTAGAACCTGGATTAGCCAAAAAATTATATAAAGTGAATCTCAAAACTAAAAACATTTATTTGCAGTTGGCAAAAGTCAGTGTTTTCATTTTCAAGGATTTCATCTTCTTGCCATTTAATTGGAAAGAACTTTCCCCATGAGCTTTAGATCAGATTTAAGTCTCTGCTTAGGTTTATAGGGGGTTGTTGTTATTGATTTGGAAGAAAGTTTTATGTGATTATTAGTAACTCCTTCAAAACCTTCCCTGTCCTCCTCACCTTACCCCTTCTTGCCCCTGTAAACCTGTGCTGAAGCTTTTGGAGCACTTGCAGATCAGTTCTGGGGAATAGATTTCATTTCTGTCCTAACTTTCCTTTAAGCAGCTGATTTATTGTGTGCACCTTCCTCCCACTTCTCTCATACCAAAAGATGTGGGTATTTAGGTAGCAGCCATTTATCTTCCTTTTTAAGTAAGTTGCTGGACTTTGACAGGGGTTTTTCTCTGTCCAAACACAGTAAGTATTTTCACAGCCTTGATGCACTGCAGTGTGGAAGATGAGAGTAACACTTGTGTGCTGGTTAGAAATCCATGCTTGGAAAAATTCAACCAGGGGAAGTGAAGTATCTTCTGGGATTTTGCTGTCCAGTTTTTTAACAAAACCAGGTTGCCTCTGGTTGCACTCAAGTTATTTTCCATACTTTGTTCTAGTAGGTTTTATCCTGTTTAGGAAAATATTTCTACTTATTCAGTCTTTGAGGATAAAAGTCCCATTCAAAAAGGGTACTGGCTAATTCTGTATTTATCACATTAAATACAGTATAGATCTTAATTGTAATTGAATGTGTGTTTAGTACTTCATGAGCATTTGGATGTCCATAAAAAGTTCCTGATTATGCTTGGGGTTTTAGTTAGATTTTCTACACATTAGGTCTAACTGGAGGCAGAGGATTTTGTAAGACTTGATATGAAGAAACAAAAGAACGGGTTAGATCAAGCTTAGTTCCCAGGGGGGTTGATGTAGGGGAAGACTTTCTGTTTGTTTTATCCCATTTCTGTAACAGTTACTGATTTAAAAAATGTCATAGATAATCTGATATCCTGTTTCTTCGATCAGTTTTTCTTTGGTTAGTGCAGGTTTTGGTTCTCCAGCCATTGTGTCTCATCCCACACTATCATCTCATAAACGCTTCTCCTGGGCATTCAGACAAGTGTGGGTTGTGTTTTGTAGGTGAAATGAAGACTCCAAAGCGCAGGCAGCCCTTTGTGCCCTTTGCTCTGAGGAATCACACTGGATGCACTCTGTGGTTTGCCACCCTGACCACAACCCCGACCCGGTAAGGACCTGTTGGGGCATCACTTCAAACAGATTTGGCTGGTTTCACTTCCACGTCAGCCAAACCCTGTTGTTTGCAGTGCTTTTGTTCTGCAGAGACACATAAGCAAGTCTCAGTTTTAGTTAAGAGCCTCTTCCTTCACACTGAGATAGTTTTACTGCTTTAAAAAAAACAAACAAATTGTTTTTTTCAAGAGGCCCAACAGAACATGAAAACTACTCAGATACACTCATGATGTGAATGTGTTCACTGAGGACTGAGGCAGAGTAAAAGGCACTTGTCACTTGAAGTAGTCAGTTTGTAAAATGCTGTGATTCTCTTCCCAGGGCTGCTCTGTCTCACAGTGGGAGCCCAGGTGTTGTTCCTGAGGAAAATGGGACGTTGCTGGATGATGCCCATAATGTCAGTGAATGGCAAGAAGTTATCACTGGGGAAGAGATTCCATTTGAGTTTGAAGCCAGAGGGAAACTCAGACACAGGTGAAGTTTTGCACACTTACATATGGAACACGTGGGATCATAGTTGTGAGGGCACCAGCAGGTGTTGCATTAAAAGTAGATTTTTTTTAAAAAATCTCCTCTTAATATTTAGTTCTTATTTTTAAAGCTTTTCTACAGAGGGAAATGATGAGTTCTCCAGTAAGCAGCATCTATTGCTCTTAGTGGCAGCTGTTCCTAGATGTAATTTGGATTATTATGAGCTTTTAGAAAGACTTGGGACCCTCAATCAATGTCCTTTATTCTAAAGGACTGGGCCAAGGGGTGGTGTTGGTTGTTAAATGTAAGTGTTATCAGAGATAAGAACATGTTGACAAATATGTAGCACACTTCTGTTTTTGCTTATATGACATAGTTGTACTTCTGTGTGTTCATTAGGGAAGGTAGAACAATTAGACAGTTAGTCTGTCTTTATCCATGAAACAGAAAAACTCCTGAGACTTTTTAATGCTTCAGTGAGATTCTTTTCTCAAAATCCCTTGGTTTGAACTGTTTGGTGTTTACACTGTATAATAATGCTTAATTGTAAATTATCTTGGTCTGGCCTGGTAGGCACACACATGATCTGAGGATTCACCAGTTGCAAGTGAGAGTCAATGGCTGGGAAGAAGTGAGCCCAGTGTCTGTGGACAAAGTTGGAACGTTTTTCCGATATGCTGCACCAGATAAGAACTCCTCCTCCTCCACTGTAAGTTCTGATTTTGAGGGTTTTAGGAAAATGTATAAATGTATAATTTAAGGGTAATGATGGCTGCAAGATTTTGACCTAAAAGTAGCTGCTGTATGAGATTGACCTCTTTCCATTTAGCTTGCATTGGGAGAGTTTGGAGATGCTGGGTTCTAATTAGCAATTTAATGTGTAACAAAGCCCCAGACAGAGCAGTCAGCAGTTAGTCTGTGCTTGGCAGTCAGAGCTCCCAGGGACAGAACTAACATATTAGTGACAGGGCCATGGACTCGTGGAGACTGAGCTTTAAGTCAGCCCAGCATTTCAGCAGCTATTTTTATTTCTTTTATTGCAGGAATGCTTTTCATGTATTTAATTTACTTAAAATAAACAAAACTGGCAATTTCCTGTAAGCCAAGAGATTGTTGAAATATGTGGCTGCTTAGACAAAATATACTTGTCATGAAGGGAAAATGCAGTTGTAATAATCAGGCTGGCATTTCTTGGAGGCTCAGTGATAAAAATGATTTTGTGGATTTCAGAACTAGCTAAGTTTTGAAAGTAGGTACAGGAGGTTGTTGAACACTGGAGAAGTAGTTGAGATCTTTTTGGTATAAAACAGAATTTAATTTCAAGATACTACTGACAAGAGCCAGTGGTCTCTTATTTGCATTGTTTCTGGTGTTTTCATATTGAAGCATAAAAAGCATCATCTCTCTTTAACTTGAATATTGAAGGGAAAGGATGCAAATTGAGAATTGCTGTTCAGGAACGTCTTTTGGGGAATTCTTCTTTACAATAAACCCTTCTTTTAGCTTCATTTCTTTTTAAACCAGTGTTACAAACAGGCTTTGCTAATCTAGTTCTGACATGATTCCAAGCTGTACTGAAGATCAGAAGCACGGTGATGAAAGTTTATTCTTCTCTAGTAAGGTTCTATATTACAGCTGAAATCAATGTCTTTAAAGCTGAACAACTTTAACTTTCTTGTTTACTTTCCTCTCAGCTTGGAAGCCCAATAAGTAGAACAAATATAATACATCCACAAGTCTACGTGAGTATCTATTTTCATTTTTTGAGAGCTACTTAAATAAGACCAAAGAATTCTACAAGTGAACTGGCTTTTCCATCCTTGTAGAACCTTCTCAATAGAAACCAAACAAAAGTCAAGCAAACAAAATGGACTTTCAAATCAGAACAAATATATGATTTTCCATTCCTCACTAGTATAAACGTTTTAAGAATGGGTCTTAAATTCCAATATGTGAATTCTAGCACGTAAATGCTAGAATATGAATTGTTTTTTTCAGGATTGAATTGGCAATGACTTCATGTAATGTAGGAGGGAAAACACCACAGTAAAAGGGTGAAGAAAATGTGGATATTTTAAGAAAACTTTATATTATTTTCTAGTTTAGACAGAGGGAGTAAGTGACTGTTAAATATATAAGACTTGGAATTCAAACTCCATGGATTTATAAAATAATGTAGTAGTGAGGTGATGTGTAGTCTTCTTTTAGGATCTCTGTTACTCTTAGTTGAACTTCCATTGTTTTGAAAAAGCTAATGGAGTTAGTGGTATGTAGAATTGCTTTCTCATAGTTAATTTTACTGGGTTTTGAGGGAGAGGTACAGGAGTTTAAGGGATTATTATTATGAAACTATATAGACCCGAGGAGTTGCACGTGGTTGGACTCAGTTTTCCTCCAGCAGTTACTGCTTCCACATTGAGGTGCCCCTCTTCTAGATATATTCATTACCTGAGCTTTTTAATGCTTTTAAATATCTTCCAGTTTTCTTCATTGCCTCCAGTTCGTGTGGTGTTTGAAGTCACCCTGGAGGGCGGTGCCCGGAAGGTGATAACGGTGCGCTCGGCCTTGATGGTGAAGAACAAGCTGGAAACTCCAATGGAACTGAGACTGGACAGTCCTTCTGCCCCTGACAGTAAGTGCTGGGAATTCCTGGGCCCTGAATTCCTGTAGTATTCCATACATGCTGTGGGAAGTGTAGCTTTCTCCCCAAGAAGATTCGCCACTGTCCGTGATGGTTCACACCTCCCTGGAGAGAAAATGGGTGTTGTTAAGAAGGAAATAATCAACAAGGTGAACTAGAGGATCCATTAGGATTTTTCCCCATCAGGGAAAGCTGAGACTGTGTAAATACTGCATCTTATTTCTGTGTGTAGCAATGTTATCTCTTTTAACAGCATTCTAGAAAGTTTTGCCTGCAGAGGTGTAGTGTAGAAATGTTGTGATATGTTGACAATGTACCCAAAATGTATAAGGAATGAGTTTTTTTGAAATAAACATTTTCACTAAAGCATCCAAGGGAAAAAGAATTTAAATTCCAGCAAGTTTTTGGGCTGTTTCACCTAAATTTGTCTGCTGCCAGATTGTTAATAGAGCTGAAAATAACTGGTTGGTGTTTGAAATGTACATAAAGTAGGAAGTGATTTATATTAAAGTGAAATGGGTTGCTTCAAAAATTTGAGACGCACTACTTCAAAATTTTATGGTTTTCAGTAAAGGGGCCTGTCTTGATATGTGTGTGTTCTTCTCTGCTTGCAGAACCTGTGGTCCTTCCAGCAGTTATGCCAGGAGATTCCTTTGCCATCCCATTACATCTGACATCCTGGCGTTTGCAGGCCAGGCCCAAAGGAATGGGAGTCTTTTTCTGTAAGGCCCCAATTCACTGGACTAATGTTCAGAAGACAACAGAGGTGTGCAGCAGCAAGAGGGAGTGTCACTCCATGGAGTCTGAAAACAGCAGGTTTTTCAGGTAATTAAGACCTAATTCTTTTTCTGTAAGCTCTGTTTTCTTCTGAACTAATTAACAGGAAAGAAAATGCTTAGAGGTGAAAGCTGCTGCAGCTTTAATGGGAGGTTTTGTTTGGTGTGTTAAGAGGTGAGGAAGCAGTGAAGTGTAACTGCTGCATTTCTGCAGGGCTCCTTGAAGCCCCTCTGAGAATACAAAGCACAGTGTTAATATTTATGGTAAAAAATAAAAGATTAGAAAATAGAATGTAGACTTAAATTAACTGCTCTGTCTCACTGAGGATAACAAGTGCTTTGCCAAAGGAGTGTTCACAAATACTCATTCTTTATCTTCAATGTCCTGTGCTCTGTTCTAAGTCCAAAAATGTTGCTGCATAGTAAGGACTAAATGGAATTTTGTGGTTTTCTGATATGGTTGATTTAGGGTTGCTCTGTATTTAGGAAATACTAGAATAGAGATTATGGAAGCTGCTCAGGAAATGACCTTTGCACACCATGTGGTTACTTCTGTGTGTCAGCTCCATAGTTCATTTCTTAATATGCTGCTTTTGAATGTATCACAGGGAGGCAAATGCACAAATTATTTAAAATGAAGATTTACTTAGTCAATTTTTTCTTAACTAATGGAAAACCAAAGTGTCAGGTGGTCAGAGGAAGGATGTATCTACTGGGAAGAAGGACACAGTCAGCATTTATGTTTTAGAAAATGGTTATATGTACTTTTAATAGTTAAAATCTCTTAGTAATAGTTAAAAACATATTTTTGCAAGTCTATGGAAGCCGCTTTTATAGTTGGTAACCTGTAAAAGCCATTTTCTGTTACATCTCTGAACAGACCAGGTTTTTCTGAGTGACTAAATTAAGTCTGATTAAAATCAGGAAACTCCTGTTATCTTAATGTTAGGCATAAATACAAAATACCTTATGGTCAAACAACAAAGTGATTAGGTGAAGAACAACTCTAAATGCTGTTTTTCTTATCAATTCTGAAGTTAGAGCATGTTAGAGGATTTAGTGCAATACAGAAAGATAGGATTCAATTGCCTGCCAAACTCATTGACTCCTCCTGTGTCTGCCTTCCCAGGTTTTGTGTGGCTATAAAGAAGGAGGATTACCCTGATTACATGCCTTCCAGCATTTTCTCTGACAGTGCTAAGCAGATTTTCAGGCAGCCTGGGCACACGATTTATCTCCTGCCAACGGTGGTGATCTGCAACCTGCTCCCTTGTGAGCTGGAGTTCTACGTGAAGGGTTTGCCCATCAGTGGAACCCTGAAGCCTGGCAAAGAGGTGGCCTTGCACACGGCTGACACGTCCCAGAACATTGAGCTCGGTAAGGTTCTTGTCCAGGTACTGTTCTCTGACCCTCAGTGTACCTCAGTACCTCAAAGGAACCTTTATCTAAAAGGAACTGTGGTGCAGAATAGAAAAATTTAAAAATGGACAGCATTTATATGATTATTTCATTGGCTTGCAGGGCTTCTTATATTTAATAACCAAGTGCACACATTCAAAAAAAAAAAGTACTGATATTGCCATCATTCCCCCAAATCTGTCAGCTGTCTTAGTCTGTTCCTTGTTCAGCTCTTTTCTTGTTTTCCTGGGAGTGGAAACAGAAACTGGAGAGATCAGTGATAAAGAAGGGAAATAAATAAGTTCCCAATGTTTTGGGTGGCTTTGCTTGTTTTTTTTCTAACAGAAAAAGTTGGTGTTGAAAAACTGTACAGAATTATTCAACACTGGCTGGAGTTGTGATGCCTAAAGCAATAACTAGCCCTAAGCAGGCTTCCTTACAGAACCTTTTTTGTTGTTTGTGACCTAAATTGTGGCATTTCTTCCTGAGGTCAGAGTTTACTACGCTGGGC